>NW_027497765.1:0-126022 GCF_021521415.1 Bidens hawaiensis | reverse complement strand
CCAATTCACCCAAAGTGTCACAAAATGAAGACCGAGCTTAGGTTTCCATTGAGAACCCAAATCTTCTAGAAGTAGACCATAAGTTGGTGATATATGTATTGGTTAATGTGTATCAAATTATCAAATGAAGACCAAGCTTAGGTTTCACAACATTTAATTTCCCATGTTTCTAAAACGTGTAGCGAAAAATGGAGTCGGGACAAAGAAAAGCTTGAACTCAAATTATTTAACAGCCGGGGCTAGGTTGAGGTGGCTCCTTTACCATCAAGTCGGTTTCAATTAAATAATTTACGAGTGAACTTTCGACTTATTTACTCCGGTTTAGATTGTTTGAATCAGCTTTACTAATTTAAAATCGCTAATTGGTGTGAAAAAGTATGGTATGACCAGCTCCAGGCTGGGTAACACCCCGAATATTCTAGGTTAATGAAGAAACACTAACAGAACCCCGGGCAGATTACTAGTAACCTGGGGGTTAGATAGCTGTTTCCCACGAGGGTTAGACCCTTGGAAGATGGTTCTTCTGATAACCTGCAAAACAGACACCGTGAGCTCGTCACTGAGAAGGGGGGGTTCCTCCTTGTGACCACCCTCCGGCGTGAGAATCAGACTAGATTGCTCTTTAAATATAAAAGTATATTAAGAGATTGCTAGAGCAGATATCAGGTATATTATGATGATAATATGATAATGTAATGTGTCGATGATCATACCATTTGGGGTATTTATAGCCGAAGGTAGGTTTCCAAAGAGGTATGGCCGGCTGCAACAGTGTTCCTGTTCCACCAACAGTAGCCTACGCACGTGCCCTGCTGGTAGTTGGTGGGTAGGTAGCGGCTGATAGTGACCAGGCCTGCTGTATACTATTCCTGTTCCACCAACTGACGGCTACGCACGTGGTATGGCAGTAGTTGGTGAGTAGGCAGCGGCTAATAGTGATACAGTACAGGAGCATGCTGCTCGCCATACTGTATCAGTGAGCTGTCGTATCTCTGATCAGATCTTTCGCCCATACCTCGTCAGGTACAGTAAAAGATCCTTCAGTATACGGACTGGCTTATTTGGGCGGGAGTATTCCCCCTCCCGCCTCTGTGCGGGATTGCTCCCGGCTTGGCTCATTCCTTCAGGTGACACTGAATGATCGAGAGCTAAGTGCCTTGTGCGTGTAGCCATGCTGCGCGGGTGGCCTTCCCTCATGGCTTGTATCCGAGGCTGCGGGAACAGGCGGAGTCCACCATGGGAGGCATTTCCTGCGGGAACAGCTTGCGTACTGCGCGTAAGGACGTCACGTCTCTGAGCATGGTTGGTCCTGCGGATCCAGTTGGTTTTTGCGCAGACGTCCCTGTTTAAGGTGAGTCTTGCGGGACCAAATGGGCTCTACTGGGACCTACCTCTTCAAGTCCCCCCAGTCCAATGTTCTTCTCACGCGTGTTTAATAAAGTGAGGTGAACTTTTGGACTTTGAGCAAAGGGTTTTGAAAAGGGTTTTGTAAGGTTTTCCATGGGGATTCTTTCCGCGGAAGTCCTTGTCACTTGCAGAAATGCCCGAGTTTCCTGCTTGGTCTTTGGGTATGATGCGGGTAGGTGTGTAACCTCCTCGCCAGTCAGGAGCATTGAGTCCCCGTTGTATGGATTTTCCATGAGGTTTTGGTAGTTTTGAACATAGTGATCAATTATGTTAAGACCACCAATTCCATCCTGGAGCTTCAAACAACGTAGTTCTCGACGTTCCCGCTATGCAGGGATGTTATTTCCGTTTCCGCTAGCATTGCCCAGAAGATCCTTCTTGGTTTCAATTCCCAGCGGAGCGCTAGGTATGTGAAGGGTTTTGCCTTGACACTGTACCTGCGCTCGTCTTACGGTTACTTTACTTCCAAGGTATTCCTGGCGTCAATTCCCTGCGGGTGCTAGGTATGTGGAGGGTTTTGCCTTTACACTGTACCCGCACTCGTCTTGTAGTTACTTGGTTGCCGAGGAATACTTGGCTTCAATTCCCTGCGGGTGCTAGGTATGTGAAGGGTTTTGCCTTAACACTGTACCCGCGGCCGTCTTACGGTTACTTGTTTGCCAAGGTTTATTTGGCTTTAATTCCCTGCGTGTGCTAGGTATGTGAATTGTTTTGCCTTTACACTGTACCCGCATCCGTCTTACGGTTACTTGTTTGCCAAGGTTTATTTGGCTTCAATTCCCTGCGGGTGCTAGGTATGTGAAGGGTTTTGCCTTTACACTGTACCCGCATCCGTCTTACGGTTACTTGTTTGCCAAGGTTTATTTGGCTTCAATTCCCTGCGGGTGCTAGGTATGTGAAGGGTTTTGCCTTTACACTGTACCCGCATCCGTCTTACGGTTACTTGTTTGCCAAGGGGTAAGGGGTATTTTCCCGCTTACCTTTTAATATTTTCAAATTTTTTGAATTTTGAAATTTGAAGAGTTGGTGAAAAGATAAGAACAGTCCAAACCTCTGAAACGTCGTGCGACGGTTTCTTCTGACTGTGTCAGGACGTGCCGGAAGTTATGGTGACGTGACAGAACATGGTCATTCCAGACGCTTTTCCTGGCGCGTGGGCACGATTTTTCGGGCGCGTGGCCGCGAAATTACTGGCACACGTCCTGTCAACAGCTGTTGCCAGCCTGCTTTTTGCCACGTGTCATAGTTTCATTGCACCTTCGATTTCTCTCTCCTCCGCATTAAATTCACCGCATTAATTGCGATTAGTATATAAAGGGGGAGAGGCCTCTTTGTAATCCACACTTTCACCTCTCTTCTTCTTCTTCTTAGTGATTTCCGGCAAATACTCCCCTTTTTCAGGCAAGCATTTTCCCGAAATCACTCTTCTTTCTGCAAAAATGTCTTCTCATGATGCTGAAGCTGTAGCCGACGATAGGAGTACTGCTGGCGAGTGCCAGTGTGCTCTACCTGTCGATCAGTACCAGTACATCGTCAGGAAGTTCATGCTCGAGTCTCTCGAGCCTGAGTTTCCTGAATCCCACCAGACTGTGTACGATGCCCCCAGTGGCAAGATCGGGGTATATGCTGCATTCTTTGTTTATGGGAACCTTAGGTTCCCATTGACAAAGTTTGTGTACCGTGTCCTGGAGAGGCACGGGGTGCACCTGACCGAGGTGCATCCGATGGCGATTGCCAAGGTCCGGCCTTTCTAGTGGGTGTGTCGGATTCTGGGTATTGAGCCCTACGTGGACCGCCTAATGACCTTTTATACTTGGAGGTGCGTCCAGGGGTGGTACACCCTGACAACCCGTATTAAGGGTTTGAAGATCTGCGTGACCGAGCGCAGTCTCCGATCGTGGAAGCGGGAGTTCTTCTACATCTCTGCCCGCGCCATCCCCATTGCTATGAAGTTCAAGAAGGGTCAAGCGCTTCCGAGCCTTCACGCTTCCAGCTACCAGGAGGCGGAATGGTTCGCGAAGATATCCCGGGTCCAATCTCCGGTTTACCGGTTTGCGGAGTCCGGGATGGTGCTGCTGGGGATGAGTCGGGTATGGAAGGATGCGTCCCGGTTTCCCATCCTTCTTGAATATGGTTTGAACTCTATTCCTTATGGTATGTCTTGTCTTTCTTGCTGATATTAGTTAATTTTCTAACTGTTTCTTTTTCTTTCAGAGGGGAATAATTTGGAGTCGCTCCTGTTCCCGCGGGAAGCTGACAGTCCCGTGCGGGTGGGCACTCGTGCTCTGGACGACAATGAGTTGCCCATCCTGGAGCAAACGGCGGATAGGTTTGTGGAGGTCTATCCGCCGGGCCAAGAGATCCTGAGCCACCGGCGGCCAGGTAAGGAGATATTCTATCCTGAACCCCTCAATGCTGTACCCGTTGCTGGAAATCCTTACATCCTGTCTTCTTCTGAGGAATCCGCAGATGGTCCTCCCCTTGTGCGGAAGAAGAAGGCTGCTGCCGGCGTGAAGGGGAAGGAGAAGGCCTCCACAGCTGATCCAGTGGTTCTCTCTGACTCAGAGTCAGATAGTGAAGAGGTGGCGGGGAAGCCCGGTGGTGAGGAGACCACTACTCCGGAGGCTACGACCGTTACCTCCGGAGAACCAACGAAGACGACGGTGACCGGTACCAAGAGGCCGGCTCCATCGGGTTCCTCCCCGCCCGTCCGTACGTTCAGGGTCAAGAAAACCCGTAAGTACAATCATAATGTCTGCAGATTTATCACTATAAATTTATCTAACACTTTCTTCTTTGTGCAGGCGTGGGTGTTGACGCATTCCGGGGTGAAGCGCAGGGGAGTATCCCCCCGCCAATGACGGTAGGCTCGGTCAGCCTTCCTGAGGCGTCGACCCAGGCGCCTGCGCCTGCATCCGCTGGTCCAGTTGCTCATTCCTTTGAGCCAACTGTTCCGGCAGAGATGACGTCACTGCCGGCTGTGAGTGCGATTTTTACAGCATCCTTCACAGAGCCGGCGGTTACTGCTGCTGCTTACAAGGCGGCGACCACAACGGCGACCACGGCGGCTGCCGCCATGCCCGCGCCATCGGCACCGATGGCCGGACCATCAGGTACGCGCAGGGCTTCCCGTCGATTTTTGCCACCTTCCCGTCTGCCTGACCTGTTGGATGGATTTCCTTTAGGTTCAGGTGATGGGTTTGGCGGCTATCGGCCTGTCATTGACCCTACAGGTGCGTAGGGTTCCTTTCTTTTTCCCTTATGTTTTTTATCATCTTTTCCTTACTGCTTTTGTTTGTTTTGCAGTGTCGGATTCCAATGAAGTGTATGTTCCTCGATGGAACATACGCCGAGGAACAACCCTTCGCACACCTGTGGAGTGCGTGGACTGGGCTCGCCACGCTGCTCCTCCGGGTGCGTTGGGGGAAGCCATGGTTAGCTACCAGGAGGGTAGGCTAACTAATGAGCTTCGGGTTCTCCAGGCCCGGATGCAGCCGCGCGTCGAGCTGCTTTGTCGTGAAAACGACAAGTTGAAAGCAGCTCGCGCCAAGGACATATCTGAGGCGCGTGCTCTTCGGGAGGAGAACCAACAGCTGGCGGCAGCTGCCGCCGACAAGGAGAAGGCCTTCAAGGCCCTCGAGGTTGAAGTTCAGGCGCGACTCGAGGCCCGCTCCAAGGCTGCCCAAGCTTTGAATAAACAGCTTCGGCTGGCCAGGGAGACTGCGCGAAACGCAACCGAGAGGGCTGCCAAGGCTGAAGCCGTTGCTGAGCCTTTGCGTGTGGAGAATGAGGAGCTGAAAGGCAAATTAGAGGCTCTCCAACGCGCTCATGATGCCTTGGCAATGGAAGATGCCAAGAAACTCCAGGAAATCCTGGACCAGAGGGGGGTGCTTGACCACACCGAGCGGAGGCTTAAGGGCGTCGAAGAGGCTGCCGCAAAGGAAGTTTTACTTGCCAACCTTAACAAGAGCGAAGCCGAACGCGCCCATAAAGAAGCTCAAGCTGCCCTCCAATGGCTTCTTCGAGAAGCGTTGCCTCAGGTATGTTTAGTTTTATCTTCACGCTTTTCTTTTGTAAGAAAAGGTTCTAATACTTGTGTTTTTTCTTTGTAGGTTGTGCGTCGGGTCTTTTCAGAGACCTCTTACGATGATGCTATGACCGCAGCCCTCAACGCTTCTCATGAGGATGGGGAAAAGGCCGGCTTCCTGCTTGGTCTAGGGTTTGTTGAGAAAGGCGTCCCGCCTTCCAACTTCCCTTTGTTCGATGTGGATACCGAAGCCATTTATGACCAAGCATTGAATCAATACGCCGCCTTCCCGCATCCAGTGGTGGAGAAGGTGGACGAAGTAGCTGCTGCTGATGATGGGTTAGCTGTCCTCAAAGCGTTCCTCGAACCACCCCGTTCTTCTGACGGAGCGGGTCCAAGTGGAAGCGGCCCTGAAGCTTGATCCTGAAGATCCCTTCCCATTGCTAAGATAGACTTGTATAGCTTTTTTTTTTTTTTTTTCTTTTAGGCGGGTAGTTACCCGGCCATTCTTGTAATATATTTTTGAAATATTAATCTTTTTGCGTATAAGATTGTTATTTCCTTCTTTGGGTTCCTTGCTTTATAAACTTATGACTTGCATACTTAGTTTAAATTAGCAATTTTCCAAGTGTTTAGAATAAGAACCTTTGAACGTGGTTGATAATGTGTTAAAGTTTCGCTTCCTCCTTCGTGATTGTGCGGGTAGAACCGTCACTTGCACTTGGTAGGATGGCTAAACTTTAACTTTTATCTGACCTGCGTGTAGGTTTTCCTTTTCGAAATTTCTAAGGCATTAAGATAAGTTAACCTTTGAACGTGGTTGATAATAGGAAGTTTTGCTTCCTCTTTCGTGATTGTGCGGGTAGAACCGTCACTTGCACTTAGGATGGCAAAACTTTACCCTTATCTGACCTGCGTGTAGGTTTTTCTCTCCTTTTGAGGATAAGTTAACCTTTGAACGTGGTTGATAATAGGTGTGAAGTTTTGCTTCCTCTTTCGTGATTGTGCGGGTAGAACCGTCACTTGCACTTAGTAGGATGGCAAAACTTTACCCTTATCTGACCTGCGTGTGGGTTTCTCACCTTTTGAGGATAAGTTAACCTTTGAACGTGGTTGATAACAGGAAGTCTTGCTTCCTCTTTCGTGATTGTGCGGGTAGAACCGTCACTTGCACTTAGTAGGATGGCAAAACTTTACCCTTATCTGACCTGCGTGTGGGTTTCTCACCTTTTGAGGATAAGTTAACCTTTGAACGTGGTTGATAACAGGAAGTCTTGCTTCCTCTTTCGTGATTGTGCGGGTAGAACCGTCACTTGCACTTAGTAGGATGGCAAAACTTTACCCTTATCTGACCTGCGTGTAGGTTTTCCTTTTTAAGAATTTTGTTTTGAACCGTTCGACGCGCGGTTGCGTGAAGGTTTGTCACGTTATTGGGTTCGTGCGGGTAGGACCGCCTTCCCACGCAACGACTTCACGTAATGTGAATGCCGTCACCAGTGTTGCATAGTTTAACCGTTCGACGCGCGGTTGCGTGAAGGTTTGTCACGTTTTTTGGGTTCGTGCGGGTAGGACCGCCTTCCCATGCAATGACTTCACGTAATTATGCGGTGAAAACCGGCATATTAGTGTTCAGAAAAGTATTAAATGTAAAATCATCAGCTTCGATGTTCTTAAAAGAGAATCATTTCCATTAGAAGTGGCTCTTGGCCTTTTCTTTACAAATTGGAATTGATTTACATGCAAACTGTGTAAATGAGCTCCCTTCCATGTTGGGATGGGAGCGCCATCGAGCCGATACGCACCTGGTTCGGGATCTCGTTCTTTACGCAGCATGTAGTCTCAATGTTGAAGCTGGAATTTTTATTCGTTTTCCCCAGCTGGGGTTCTACACGCATCCGCCTGCTCAGCCTTTATTGCGCCACGAGGTGCGCGAGCGTCCCATCTCTGACAAATGCTTCGACCATGTCTTTTACATCTATGCATTCTTCAGTGTTGTGGCCCTTTGTCTTGTGAAAGTCACAGTATTTGCTCCGATCAGCATCGTGACGATGTCGGATTATCGGAGGTTTTGGCCACGGGAGCTCTTCAGTGGCGAATATCTCAGTGACGCTTTTGGTGAGTGGCGTCCATCTGGAGTTTCGGTGCGGCTGTACATTATCCCTTCCGCCCACTCGATGTTGCAAGCCGGATGAGGTGTCAAAGTTTACCCTTGACTGCCAAATGCCTAGCTTTCGCTTTTTATTTAGTCTGGCGGTGAGGACGTTGTCCTCTCTCGTCTTCTGAGTGTAGAGGTTTGTGCTCTGTGGGAGAGCTCTACCCAGTTGCTTCTCCGTTTCCGCATAGCGTTTTGCTGCTGTCATGATGCCATCCCATGTGGATGGCATGCCATCTTTACCCGTTAGGGTGCGGATGAGCTCTGGGTCATGTGCGCCCTGGATGAAGGCAGCGCGAACAAGATCTTCGCTGATATTGCCCAAACTTAGCTTCTTTGAGTTGAAGCGAGTGATGAAGTTTGGCAGAGATTCATCTTCCTCTCGTATGCATTTGAGGATTGTCCATTGTGTCACACCCCGACCAAAGGCGGATTATACATCGGGGCGCCACATATTGTTTCATTACCCGTGACACTATTGGGTGTCAATATTTATTAATACACATTTATCGCGCGCGCGCAGCGCAACACAAGATAACATAAATCAACAAAAATCATTATATTATAAAGCAAAGTATTCGATCAACATATACTTGTCTTGATACATTTTAATCTAGGTCCAAAATAAAAGAAAACTTCCTACGTGACCTCAAGCTCCAAAACAGCTACTGCAAACCTGAACATGTGTTAAAATAAACGTCAAACACTTGCGTGTTGGTGAGAAATCAAGTTTAATGCAATACGGTAAATCTGCGCGCAACACGTGTATGTCTAGAGTTTAGCAAGGGTGTAATCAGATTGTGATCAAGCCTAAGATAGATCATAGCTCATAGTTCAATCCGTGCTCCCAATTAAGCACAAAAACGAGAAAACATCAGTGCAAGTGTAAACAAAGAAAAACCGTAAACGATAGGTCTCCCGTGTTCATCCAATGGATCCATGAAAACTTCGGAATAGGCCGAACAAAGCGGTTAATGATACACACATACAAATAACAGCCAAGTAAACATCCTCAACACATGGGATACTGCGCGACTAAAGTTCATAAACAGTTTAAGACTCTAAGTTTGTATGAACACATGAACATCCCAAAACATTAAAAATAAAAAGGGATTAGGTACGAGATAACTCACATGATAAACGGTGCGATGAAGATAATTAAAGCAAGAACCAAACAAGCAAAGTTAACCTATAAATAAGATTATCGGTTTAACGATTGGTTTTAGTGTCTTGATTATAACTAACCATAGGTAATATGCATCGATTTACTTAAACAAATTATAAACATTTACTAACCGAGATCTGGGCAGAAAAGAAGAGAAAGAAAAACAGAGGCAAGGAGAGCTGGATTTATGTTGACGGCTGCGCTGCGAGGATCTTCAGCAGGGAGAAGGAGAAGAGATTAAGTGTCTGTGTGTGAAATGTTAAAGAAAAATGGCTGGGTATAAATAGGCAAACCCTAGGGAACACAATCCCGGAAAAAGGGGAAAATATCTCACCAAATCTAAGCAAAAGATATGGCAGCAGGAAAAGGGGAAAAAGCTGTCAGGTTACTGTTCACAGCACATGGGATATGTCAGGCAAACACTGTTCAAGATAAGGAAAAGAAGATCTCAAAAGATATTGTCAGTCACCTTTTTCTGTCAACCAATAGGATTGACGCGCATGCTGCGCCGAAAGTAACTTTTCAGACACAAAGCAAGTTAGGTCAACAGCCCAAAAGATAAGATATCACCAAAGGTAAACGGCTGGATAAATCAAGATAAAAGACACAAGACTTAGCGCGAGAAAGCTGAGTGCGCGAGCGCGAAGGCACACACAGAAGGCTGACACAGACAAACCTTAGCGCGCTGCGGGAAGAACCACAAATCCTTAGCGCGTCGCGGAACGAACTGAAATCCTTAGCGCGTCGCGGGAAGAACATAAATCCTTAGCGCGTCGCGGGAAGAATTACAATTCTTAGCGCGCTGCGAGAAGAACTACAAATTTACAGCGTGTCGCGGGAGGATCTACAATTCTTAGCGCGTCGCGCGGAGAAGTATCATTCTTAGCGCGCCGCGGGAAGAACTATAGTTCCTAGCGCGTAGCGCAGGAACAGTCAATCTTCACGCAGGCTTCCTTGTAAGGAGTTTAGCGCGTGGAGCTGCGCAGACATCCTTAGGCGGGAAGAGCCAAAGGACAAGCAAGGAGTTAAGAGAAAAAGGGGTTCAAGGCTCAAGGGTTAAACAAAGGGGGGGGGGGATGGCGACAAGAGAAAAGAAGGCGGGACGGCGGAAAGAAAAGAGAAGAAGAGGAAGGAGAGGCGGAAGAAACATTTTTAAAAATATATATATACATAAAGATTTATTAAAGGTTAGATTTATAAAGATTATAATTAATTTTTAAATCATAAAAAGAATCGGATCAGAAAACGGGTATCTGGGTCGGGTCGGATTCGGGCAGATGTTACAGTCTCCCCTACTTTAAGAAATTTCGTCCCGAAATTTATCTCGAAGTAGGATGCGCAAAGAAAAGGTACGGGGATAAGGTCGATCAAAAAAAAAAAAAAAAATCGTTTTCATTAAGGTTAAGCGTGCAATCCATGATTATAAAGTTTATTAAAATAGTTTCGCCATTAGCCAATTCAACAGAAGTTTTCCTTAAGTTAATGCGCGGTCGCGCGAGCTTCTGCTCAAACGCGCGGGAAATAAAACTTCTATCGGCACCAGTAACAAAAAGTATAGATGCATAATGCCCGTTTAAAAAAAAATGTACCATTAACTACGTCATTAATCGCTTGCGCTTGGTGCGCGGTTATATTAAAAGTTTGTCAGCGCGTCACTTGGTTCGAAATTTGGTTCACCGGATTCGCTTGCGTAATCTGTACTTGTAGCCTCGGGCACGCGTTCCGGAAATGACTGGGATCACCGCAGTTAAAGCACGATCTTGGTTGGGGATTCTGGTATGTTGGTTGTGGGTTCTGCGGGTAGGTTGGTGGTGTTTGCACCATTGGGTTGGCGGGAGGGACTCTACAGTACTCAGCAGAGTGACCAGCGCGGCCACATTGGTTACATTGCCTACACGAGGCTTGAGTTGGGTGATGAAATTTACAGGTTGGGCAGAAGGGCTGATTTCCTGTGTAGGGTTTCTTAGTTGGCGGGGTAGGGAGTGCAGGATTAGTTAAGGCATAGTTATGGACTACAGGGGGAGTTGGGTAGGTAGACAGTGGGTTAGGCGCGTATACTGGAGGTTGGTAAAGGGGTTGCTGGACAACGAGTGGGTTAGTAAGCGCGTAAGCTTGATGATTGGTTTTGCGCCTTCGTTTATGGTTTGAGGGTTCTGGCTTGGTTTCTGTTGGTTCTGGGTCAGTCTTGGTGGGTTTGGTCTTTTCAGTTCCCCGCAGGAACAGGGTTCCTGCTCTGACATGGTTGTCGCTGAGCACAGCGGCCAACTCGATGGCGTCAGAGAGGGTTACTGGGTTTCTCGCCCATACAGAATCTTGAATTTCCATGGGAAGACCCCCAAGAAATTTTTCGATGGCTCGGCGGGAAGGGGTAACAAGGTGAGGGACAAGCAAACTTAGTTCGTGGAAGCGCGTCGCGTACTCGCGCGCTTCGCCACTGTACTGCTTCAAGTTCCAGAATTCCTCCTCAAGGCGCTTGACTTCGTTGGGAGGGCAGAATTCTCGCGTCAGAAGTTCCTTGAATTCCTCCCAGAGCATGCTAGAAGCAACCTCTGCGCCACGCGCATGAGCTACTCCGTTCCACCAAGTAAGCGCTCTAGATTCCAGGACACTTGAGGCGTATAAGGTTCGTTGGTTTGGAGGGCAATGGGTATGGAGAAAAGTGTTTTCAATTTTCTCGAGCCACTGGAGCATTATGGTGGCTCCTTCAAGTCCTTTGAATTTCGGAGGGTTACCCGCATTAAAGGATTTAATATTGTAACCAGAGTGGTTATTGTTTTGGTTTAAGGCTTGGGCTATCGCGGCGGCCATTTCCTGGGAACGTTGCTGCCTACGTCTGCGCGCGGCTTCTCTCCTCTGATAACGAGCTGATAGTGGAGGCATTCTATAAAAGTTCTAGTTTTAGTTAATATCATGTTATGAGAAACCGTTTTAGCGCAAAGTATAACCTTGTTAAAGCTTGTTTCGCGAAGTTAGTTGCTAACAAAAGTTAAGGTAAAGTAAATGACTTTATATGCAGACTTAATAAAGGTAACAAATTCGAATCGAGAATCGACAATTCATGTATCACCATGACCTTCCGAATTCTCAATTTTTAAAAAAATATACGAGCAAACGGGTATTGGAGATTGACGATTCATGTATCACCATGACTTTTCAATCCTCAATATAAAATATACAAGTAAATAAGCATTGGAGATTGACAATTCATGTATCACCATGACTTTTCAATCTTCAACTTAAAAATATAAAGTAAATGGGAATTGAAAGTCAACTATTCATGTATCACCATGACTTCTCGGATTTTCAACTCCAACAAACGAACATAAATAAAAATCGAAAGATCGCGGAATAAAACATAAAATCATATACTGCGCAGGCGCGAGCATATTTATAAATAACGAGTAATTAACAATAAGCGCGCAAACACGAGATTTCTCTCATGCGCGAGAGGGGACTTAAGTTTTCTAGGTCGTTACGTCTAACCACCTATCCTAAAGTCAACGAGCTCTGATACCAATCTGTCACACCCCGACCAAAGGCGGATTATACATCGGGGCGCCACATATTGTTTCATTACCCGTGACACTATTGGGTGTCAATATTTATTAATACACATTTATCGCGCGCGCGCAGCGCAACACAAGATAACATAAATCAACAAAAATCATTATATTATAAAGCAAAGTATTCGATCAACATATACTTGTCTTGATACATTTTAATCTAGGTCCAAAATAAAAGAAAACTTCCTACGTGACCTCAAGCTCCAAAACAGCTACTGCAAACCTGAACATGTGTTAAAATAAACGTCAAACACTTGCGTGTTGGTGAGAAATCAAGTTTAATGCAATACGGTAAATCTGCGCGCAACACGTGTATGTCTAGAGTTTAGCAAGGGTGTAATCAGATTGTGATCAAGCCTAAGATAGATCATAGCTCATAGTTCAATCCGTGCTCCCAATTAAGCACAAAAACGAGAAAACATCAGTGCAAGTGTAAACAAAGAAAAACCGTAAACGATAGGTCTCCCGTGTTCATCCAATGGATCCATGAAAACTTCGGAATAGGCCGAACAAAGCGGTTAATGATACACACATACAAATAACAGCCAAGTAAACATCCTCAACACATGGGATACTGCGCGACTAAAGTTCATAAACAGTTTAAGACTCTAAGTTTGTATGAACACATGAACATCCCAAAACATTAAAAATAAAAAGGGATTAGGTACGAGATAACTCACATGATAAACGGTGCGATGAAGATAATTAAAGCAAGAACCAAACAAGCAAAGTTAACCTATAAATAAGATTATCGGTTTAACGATTGGTTTTAGTGTCTTGATTATAACTAACCATAGGTAATATGCATCGATTTACTTAAACAAATTATAAACATTTACTAACCGAGATCTGGGCAGAAAAGAAGAGAAAGAAAAACAGAGGCAAGGAGAGCTGGAGTTATGTTGACGGCTGCGCTGCGAGGATCTTCAGCAGGGAGAAGGAGAAGAGATTAAGTGTCTGTGTGTGAAATGTTAAAGAAAAATGGCTGGGTATAAATAGGCAAACCCTAGGGAACACAATCCCGGAAAAAGGGGAAAATATCTCACCAAATCTAAGCAAAAGATATGGCAGCAGGAAAAGGGGAAAAAGCTGTCAGGTTACTGTTCACAGCACATGGGATATGTCAGGCAAACACTGTTCAAGATAAGGAAAAGAAGATCTCAAAAGATATTGTCAGTCACCTTTTTCTGTCAACCAATAGGATTGACGCGCATGCTGCGCCGAAAGTAACTTTTCAGACACAAAGCAAGTTAGGTCAACAGCCCAAAAGATAAGATATCACCAAAGGTAAACGGCTGGATAAATCAAGATAAAAGACACAAGACTTAGCGCGAGAAAGCTGAGTGCGCGAGCGCGAAGGCACACACAGAAGGCTGACACAGACAAACCTTAGCGCGCTGCGGGAAGAACCACAAATCCTTAGCGCGTCGCGGAACGAACTGAAATCCTTAGCGCGTCGCGGGAAGAACATAAATCCTTAGCGCGTCGCGGGAAGAATTACAATTCTTAGCGCGCTGCGAGAAGAACTACAAATTTACAGCGTGTCGCGGGAGGATCTACAATTCTTAGCGCGTCGCGCGGAGAAGTATCATTCTTAGCGCGCCGCGGGAAGAACTATAGTTCCTAGCGCGTAGCGCAGGAACAGTCAATCTTCACGCAGGCTTCCTTGTAAGGAGTTTAGCGCGTGGAGCTGCGCAGACATCCTTAGGCGGGAAGAGCCAAAGGACAAGCAAGGAGTTAAGAGAAAAAGGGGTTCAAGGCTCAAGGGTTAAACAAAGGGGGGGGGGGGGGATGGCGACAAGAGAAAAGAAGGCGGGACGGCGGAAAGAAAAGAGAAGAAGAGGAAGGAGAGGCGGAAGAAACATTTTTAAAAATATATATATACATAAAGATTTATTAAAGGTTAGATTTATAAAGATTATAATTAATTTTTAAATCATAAAAAGAATCGGATCAGAAAACGGGTATCTGGGTCGGGTCGGATTCGGGCAGATGTTACACATTGCTCCTCGGTATACTTCCGTTGCTGGCTGAAGTGTTGGCTAAACTTCTGTTGGAAGTCTGCCCAGTCGTAGATGTGGTTGACCGGTAGACGATCAAACCAAGCTCTAGCAGCCCCAACAAGCGTCATTTGGAACATGTAGCACCACGTGGGTTCCGTCCAATTGCTGACGGTTGCCCCCGCTATGAACCTGTTCAAATGATCGTCTGGATCAGATATACCGTCATATGTGCCTATGTTGGGCATTTGTTTGGCACTCTTTGGGGCGATTGCTTCAGCAATGTCCCTTGCAAATTTGGACGTTCCTGCATTTGCAACGTTTGGTCTGAACGTTTTAGAGAAGTCTCGTGGACTTCCACCTGTGCTTTTTGGTTTGAAGGCTTGTCCAAAATGCCTTTTCGGTTGGGATTCCGTTTCCTTACGCTTCCCTTTTGCCCTATGGCAAGGGTTCGCGTCGGAGTCGGATTCCTCCGAGTCATCCTCCCAATACTCGAATTCGTCGGCCTGTTGCACGGAACGCAAGCGTTCGTCCAACTCAGCCTGGAATTCCTTTTGTCGTGCCTCCGCCCATGCCTTAACTTCATCGAGAGTCTGGCGGGGGAGTCTTCGTTTCTCAAACTGGGTATCGGTGGATCCCAGTAGGCGGTCATTTACTGCACTTGCCCCAGCTTTGGTAAGTGGGGTAGTGTTCGTAAAATTTACTTCACTTGCCCCGGCTTCGGTAGCCGGGGTAGTGTTCGTAAAAACTGTGTTGCCGGTGTTCATCCCAGTAGCTGGGGTTGTGGTTACCGGAATTTCTCTAACCATCTTTGTAGAAGTTTGAAAAAACTGGAGAAAAATAAAGTTCTAGCTTTATGCACGGATGGCGCCAATGAAGAAACACTAACAGAACCCCGGGCAGATTACTAGTAACCTGGGGGTTAGATAGCTGTTTCCCACGAGGGGTTAGACCCTTGGAAGATGGTTCTTCTGATAACCTGCAAAACAGACACCGTGAGCTCGTCACTGAGAAGGGGGGGTTCCTCCTTGTGACCACCCTCCGGCGTGAGAATCAGACTAGATTGCTCTTTAAATATAAAAGTATATTAAGAGATTGCTAGAGCAGATATCAGGTATATTATGATGATAATATGATAATGTAATGTGTCGATGATCATACCATTTGGGGTATTTATAGCCGAAGGTAGGTTTCCAAAGAGGTATGGCCGGCTGCAACAGTGTTCCTGTTCCACCAACAGTAGCCTACGCACGTGCCCTGCTGGTAGTTGGTGGGTAGGTAGCGGCTGATAGTGACCAGGCCTGCTGTATACTATTCCTGTTCCACCAACTGACGGCTACGCACGTGGTATGGCAGTAGTTGGTGAGTAGGCAGCGGCTAATAGTGATACAGTACAGGAGCATGCTGCTCGCCATACTGTATCAGTGAGCTGTCGTATCTCTGATCAGATCTTTCGCCCATACCTCGTCAGGTACAGTAAAAGATCCTTCAGTATACGGACTGGCTTATTTGGGCGGGAGTATTCCCCCTCCCGCCTCTGTGCGGGATTGCTCCCGGCTTGGCTCATTCCTTCAGGTGACACTGAATGATCGAGAGCTAAGTGCCTTGTGCGTGTAGCCATGCTGCGCGGGTGGCCTTCCCTCATGGCTTGTATCCGAGGCTGCGGGAACAGGCGGAGTCCTTCACCATGGGAGGCATTTCCTGCGGGAACAGCTTGCGTACTGCGCGTAAGGACGTCACGTCTCTGAGCATGGTTGGTCCTGCGGATCCAGTTGGTTTTTGCGCAGACGTCCCTGTTTAAGGTGAGTCTTGCGGGACCAAATGGGCTCTACTGGGACCTACCTCTTCAGTTAAGTTCTGGCTTCTAACTTCATAATCATGAACCGGATCTTTAAACCGAGGTTTTCAAATCGTAGAATCAAACCCACATAAATCTTAAAATCAATCGAACCAACCATGCTTTAATTTAGAAAATGCAATCATTCTAAACTATTTACAATCACCTCCATTTTACATTCACTATATGTACTTGTGTTTATTGATGTGTTTAGATTCGCAAAGCTTTAGTTAATATAATTACCACTATATAATTTAATGTAACATGATTAAATGGATAACGCCACCTAAAGCAAAGGCTGCATTTAACAAGTGAGTTGTCCTTGTTTAACTAAACATATCACCTGTCAACCCTTTTGCTCGGCATCAAAGGTCCAAAACTGTGGTCGTTGTAGTTAACCGGTTACAAACAAATCACAATACAGAAAAGAAAACACCTGATAACTAACACAGGATTAGCAAAATATGAGCAACAGACCAGATATCGGTTGCCCGTCTTATAACTCCCATGTATGGTCAACCGATGGAGACCATATATGCATCAGTTCCACAAGACTCGGTTTTTATGACTTAAGATCCTCCGACATGGCTGAAGGTATACAATGTGTTAACAGAATATCCCGGGTTGCTTTCTTCGCCGGCTTAGTGCGCAACACCACAATCTACATGCATTATAATAATCAATACATCAGAAAACTAATCTTAATAATAAGAGTAGACTTCGGTTTTTGTTCAAGTGGTTTGTCCAAATCTGCAGTTTTAGTCCAATACTTACAAATTTACGATTTTCGTCCCTATGGTTTCATTTCACTTGCAATTAAACCCGAATTCGCTAATCCCGTTAAGTCTGGTCATTAAACCCATCAGCGTGTCCTTCACGTGAGGGGCGGTTTTGTCCTTTTACTCCCCAAATAAACCCCAGTCCTAATTCGCAGGCCCCCTCACGTGAGGGGCTGAGGTGTATTTTGGGGGGAAAAAAAGACAAAACTGCCCCTCACGTGAAGGACACGATGATGGGTTTAACAACCAGACTTAGCGGGTTTACTGAATTCGGGTTTAATTGCAAGTGAAATGAAACCACAGAGATGAAAATCACAAATTTGAAACTATTGGACTAAAACCGCAGATTTGAACAAAACACAGGGACGAAAACCGCAGTTCACTCTAATAAGAATGAAAAAAGAGTTAATTACAGGAATAGTCCTTGTAGTTTGACCAAAGTCACACCTTTAGGTACTAAATTCTAAAGGTAGCAAGTCTGGAAAAATAAGACCAACTTCTGTTAAATTGGAATATAATGACCAAAGTATCATTTTATAACCTAAGGGGCCATTTTTGTAATCAGAATATAGTTAATTGCAGAAATAGTCTTGTTCGTTATAAAAGGGTATTTTGGTCATCTTATCTAAACTTAATAAGAAAGTTAGTATAAGTTAGTATTAGACCACAAACACGTTCCATAAACCCCAAATTGCGACTTTTGGAACGTAGTACCCAAAAAGGCAAGCAGGGACAACTTAGGTAACTAACTCTGAAACAAATTATATAACTTTTAGAATAAGATGGTTTAAAAGGTTGTAAAATGTAAACCATCCGCTTTCATTTGACCCACACACGGACATACCTAACCTTTTTTAAAACCTGCGTGTTTCACCCGTTATCAATAAAATATAACTTGTTCAAATAAACGAGTTGAAATTGAAAACTTGGTGTTAAAAAAAGCTGCATAAGAACCTGTTCATATTCAAGGTCAAACTTCAAGAATTCTTCGGTACAGCTTTCTACCATATCTGCCAAACTTTTCAAATTCTTAACGGGCTTGTTGTTAAAGGCAATAACCTACACAAATCACAGCGAGTGAGAAAAAAGATGGATATAATATTCACATTTTGGATCTTTTGGGTTTAACCTGAGTGTTCACTATCTCTTCATAACCAATATTGATGTCTGCCACAAGCACCTGAATTTTAATAAAAATAATATAACTTCATTATTTTCAGAATATTCTTTGTTCAGAAAAACATATAATATAAACCAATGTGGGCCCACTTATACAAAGAAACCTAACCTGAGAAACCACAACAAGTTGCTCATCAACAGTTTCTGCCATAGCATGCAGATGCTTGTCCAATAGTTTCACAGGAGCATCGAAATCATAATCTTTCCCATACTGAAAATTAGAAAATGTAATTTAAAAAGTTGATTTTAAAAAAATAACTATAAATAAGTCAATTTCGAGAATGTACCTCAGACCGCAAATAAGGCACAGAAACAGCTGTAAAAACAAATCCAGCAATAATATAATAAGAAGGCGGCTTGCCGCCAATATGTGCCGGTATTAACCTCTTGTGAGTTACAAGATTAACGTTGAACTCGCGTATCTTTGAATTTCTAAGTATTTTAACTAAAGCCTTATCACCAGTATACTTTTGAGAAACAAGGTAACTGAAACCAATACGCTCACCATGCCGGAACGGAACTATAACCAATGATAACACACAAAATGAGCAAATAATCCCAAACAATAACATATAAAAAAATATTTACTCAACAAACAGCTAACAATAAAAACGTAATGTCATGCCTGTTCCATCATTGGCAACATTGACCCCATCAAAGCTAAGGATTATATCAGAAGGATTCAACAAGTTAGATTCGGCAGCAGTGGGTTCGATTCTTTTAACACGTACACCTTTATGCTCATTACCCATTCCCACTGACATGCGAAGATCTGGATTCTCCATCTTTTGCCACTCAACTCCAAGAATTGGAAACCCTAGAATTTGGATCCAAAAAGAATATGACTTTGTGAAAAAAGAAAACAAGGATTACTAACTTAATACAATATAAAGTCAGCATACTTTTCACTTGGTACGAAAAATATCAAAATAATGGTTTTCCTTAAATAAGGATCAATCATTAATGAAGTGTCATCGCAAACTAAACTAAATTAAAATAATGACGTGATTGTGCTCTCGTTTATGTTCGTTTGTTAATTATATAAATTAACAACTCACGAACATAAACAACAAACGAAGATAACTGAACATAGATAAGTGAACATAAGCAAACATGCTAAACTAGAATAAATTGTAATATGGGATTTCTAAACATAAAACCATACTAAATTGTAATGAGCAAAAAGGATTTAAAAGAATATGCAAAAGAAAAATCTTAAACGTAATCTAGCAAACATAAACAAATGCAAACAAACAAGCATAAACGAACGTTCACGACCATACACGGAACAAACAAAACATATGTTCATGTTCACTCCTTTAACTAAACAAAACAAACATAAACAAACTTCCCGCTAAATGGTTTATTGAACGTTCGGTTCATTTACAGGCCTATCTACATATCTACATGACATCCACATCAACAAAAAAAACCATCTACCTATCTCTAGGTGTGTAGCAGGTATGCTACTAGACGACATTTTTCATTTATTTCACGAATGCCCGCATTTTAAACAAACTCAGCAACTTTTAGACACCAAAATTACAGTTGAAAAACATTTTCACAAAACAATGAAAAGGTACGCTGGTTTGTAAGGTATTAACCCAGAAAATATACAAAAACTTAGTTATTTAAACATTTTAGCCAACCTGTATATTCTCCATTCTTCTCATAGTCACAAATAAAATGAGTGATAACTGGAGTTGGTATGACATAACCAATATTCTCTGCATCTTCATGTTTAAGAGACTGGAACGCGATACCAACACACTCTCCTTTATCATTAAAGGCAGGCCCACCGGAATTTCCAGAATTTATTGCAGCATCAATCTGCAAATCAAGAACATAAACAACAAGCAGCAATTATAAGTCAACAAAGACATTTTTTTAATAAAATAGAGAGAAGGAATTTTCATGCCTGCAAACCAAGAAGCTCGGTTGATCCATGAACATAAGATAATATCTCAATGCGTGACACAACACCACTAGTCACTGAGATTGTGTCTCCACCAATGGGATAGCCAACGACAGTAACAGCGTCTTGTAATGCAGGCAAGTCCCCAAACTCCAAGGGTGATACTCCTTCCCAGAATTCATCATCATTCACAGTCAACATTGCTGCAATTGCATGCAAAATCGCTTAGTTTATAACTAGGTTTGTATATAAATAACTAGCAGAAATTGTGATTACACAATATGCCACTTTAGATTGTTAAATTCTTCCCAGATTCTAGCAATGACTTCTTTTTGTCTTGCATGTTACAAGGCCTACCAACGAATTCTTTAAAACTCCAACCACTAACTTAAAAATCATACCCTAACAATCAAATCAGAAAAGCTAAATAATCTCTTTAATCAGCAATCACACATCCAAAAACCCTATTTAACCTCAAATTTCACAATAATTCCTAAATATTTCAAGTAAAAACCAAAGATTAATCACATTTTACATAAAAATGGTGCCACTTTAGATTATAAAATTCTTGCCAGTTTCTGGCAATGACTTCTTTTTGTCTTACATGTTACAAGGCCTACCAATGAATTCATTAAAATTCCAACTGAAAAACATACCCTAACAATCAAATCAGAAAAGCTAAATAATCACTTTAATCAGCAACTACACATCCAGAAACCCTATTTAACCTCAAATTTCACAATAATTCCTAAATATTTCAAGTGAAAAACAAAGATTGATCACATTTTACATAAAAATGGTGCCACTTTAGATTATTAAAGTCTTCCCAGTTTCAGACAATGACTTCTTTTTGTCTTACATGTTACAAGGTCTACTAACTAATTCTTTAAATTCCAACTACTAACTTAATAATCAAATACGAAAAGCTAAATAATGTGTTTAATCACACATCTAGACACTCTATTTCACCTCAAATTTCACATTGATTCCTAAAGATTTCAATTACAATACAAAATTAATGAGTGCTAAATAACCGTCTACCAAGACACGACAAGACCTGTTTAGCTAAAAAAAGTACACCACGCAATTTTATGCTTTTTTAAGTACGAAACTAATCATTTCTCCTTCTTGATACATAAAACATACTCAAACCACCAAAGACAAGTGTTAAACGAGTCGTTTTCATGTTCGATACTAGTGTTAATATTAACAGGCTGGCAATTCATGTCTAATATAAGTATCAAACATGAATACGACCTGCTTACCTACTTTATACGCCATGACTAGACAGTTTTAAGTTTGGTTTATCAATAGTCTAGCCCACTAATTTCAATTATTTAAGAAAATAAAAAATTCACATACCGTACTTTTTTAATTAGCAAGTACCGTTAAGCGCGTAATATTACAGAATATGAATGTACTAACCAATATCACATTCGGTGCCAATAGCAAGCACGGTAGCCAAATACTTGGTATCCGAGCCACGTTTCTTGACTTTAACCTGCGTGTGATGCTCGACCGAATGCGCATTCGTCAAAACCCGACGTCCGCCAATTATAAACCCGCTGCTACTGGAGCTATACTGCCGCTTCCTCTGCCACGTCAACGAGAAATTAGGCTCCGTGTGAACGCAAAACACCTTCACCACCGCGTCCATCGACGGAACAACCTTCGAAACAACCGCCGTGACGTCATACTCTCCGTTATGCTCGCTGTACCTACCCGCTCGTCGTTCGGGTGACGTAACCATCGCCACGTCATCGGCTTTCTCTTTTCCGGTTTTCCTCCGGCGTTTGGAGCCGCGGCGGTCGGTTGTTGTGGTGTCGGTGGCGGCCGTTAGAGAGGATACGACGTTGTCGGCGGCGGCGGTGGTGGCGGTTGTGGAGGAGTTAGGGTTTGGTTCGGTGTCCGGTGTGGCTTTGGCTTTCCGGCCACGTTTTCTCGCGGGTTTTTCCATGGTGACACGCCGGTGGCAAATGACGTGACGAAATGGAATTTGACGGTTTCCGGCGAGAAAGAGACGAAGCTACGAGAAGAGAACGAGAAAATGGGCTTGAGCTTATAAGACCTAATAATTGTTACGGAGTTGGTGGGTTTTGAGAAGCCCAATTCATTAACCCAGCTGACTTTTACATTTCAATTTGGATTGTTCACGAGCTGAGCCGGATCGAGAGAGGGCACGCTCGTTACTTGGCTCGTTTCAAATTGAACCGAGCCAAGATCAAACCAATCCAAACTGAATCGATTATTTTTCACGCATTTTTCAAGCGGTATCGAGTGAGTTCGGAGCATTGCTTTTTTTTTTTTATTTTTTTTCCCATTAAATTCTTTTATAAGAAACAAGCTTGAAGTTAAATATGATGTGCATGAAAATAAATTAGTAAATTTTAGAAAAGCTAGTGGTAACTTGTAATTTTTGATAAAATTGAAATTTGAAGTTGGATACAATGTAATAGAACAATTAATAATTAAAAAATAATTATTTATATAAATATATATGCACAAATATATAACTTATTTTTATAATTATCTTTAATATTGAAAACTAAATATAATATTTTTTATATTTAAAGTAATAGAAAAATATTCAGTAATTAAAAGATATTATATTTAATATTCAGTTTTTCAATATTCAAAATAATTATTAAAACAAAATAAATATTTATGAGTATATAAATTTATATAAAATGAATTTAAAATATTTGACTCGAACCGAACCGAGCTGACCGTTGCTTAAACCGAACCGAGCGGAGCGGCTCGTTTACAATCGAGTGAAAAAACGAGCAAGCATTTTCCGAACAAATTCTGAATGAGCGACGAGCGAGTTCGAGCAACGAGCGGTTTAGACAGTCCTATATCTAGTAAAGATTCACATAAATATGACGAAGTCGACTTAGTTGAGTTTTAATATTTTACTAAGTTAGTAACATGTGTATTACACATGCTGAAAAAATAATATAATGTCAATAAAAGAAATATTTATACATTCGATACAAGTTACATGTGAAATCAAGCATGAAGTATACATCATATCATATGAAACAATTATAATTATTTAAAAAAAAATCCATAATGACAAACAATTTAGGAATAACAATTTCTCATAAATAAAATTATATATTACACGAAATATAATAGTGACAAGGATTATAACATAAATTGTTCATAAAGGAAATAATTCAATAGAAAAAGTTTTTCGTCGGGTTTGAAAATGTCAGTTGTTTCAACAAACTTGTTTTGAATCATATATGAACCTGAACCGCTCGTTCAAATTAACATAAAACTAAAAACATATGAATAATGAATTTGACTTTTAAGTTAGAAAATACTATACCTTAAAATAACTCATTTCGACTCAGACTCATTCTGATCATAACTCTTTTTTACCCGTCCATTTTGACCCGAACTAATTTAATACTCTTTCAAAACAACTTGTTTTGAACCGAACTTATTTTACTCAAAAAACACATTGACCTAAACTTGTTTTGAACCAAACACGAATCTGACCCGTTTTTTTAAGTTAATATAAAACTAAGAATACATGAATAATGAATTTTATTTTTAAGTTAGAAAATATTATGATTTAAAACAGCGCGACTCGACCCGAATTTATTCGAATCATAACACTTTTTGACACACATGTTTTAACCGAACCAATATGGTATTCTTTTAAAACAACCTGTTTCGATCCGAACACTCTCCGTTCATAACCTGTTTTGGCTGAACTAATTTTACTAAAAAACCATGACCTAAACTAAATATGAGCCTGATCCGTCGTTTAAATTAACATAAAAACTAAGAAGACATCAATGATAAATGTATCTTTGTTTCTATATATAAACTTTTATGTAGCATTGTAGATGTTGCATTTGTTTTTTAGAGTCATGCAAAACAAGAGCTTGAATCTTACACACACATATAAAATAACCATAACCATCTTTTAGTTGAAAATGCTAAAGCTTACTCACTCATATATAGAGAAACGACCTTAATCATAACACCATTGGTAGTCATTTATCAACTATTAGCAGATTTTTTTTGTCCATTACACGTTAATCACAGCTGTATCAAAAAAAAGTCAAAAAGAAACCTTGAGATAAACATAAAAAATAATATTAGGGCAAATATTTTTGAAATATTATGAACAGTTTGTTAGAATAAATATATATTTTATATATATTTTATATATGGCCCTTATAATTATTTATCTTATTATTGATCATTGACCTAAATAACCTTATGTTTATAACTGGTAAATCCTTGATGGACGGAATTACCCTTACTAACATTAATAGGGTTTCCCCTTGGGTGTATATATAGAGAGCTTATTAGAGAGGTTAATAACTAATAATGAATAATAACACCATAAGAATCATCCCCTACCTCTCTCTCTCAAATCGTGTTCATCAAGAACACCTAATCTCCATCCTAACCATACACCCTAAAGGGGAACTCGATCAGATTAAGAAGATGTCAATCTCAAACATCACTGGATTATCAGGTATTACATATTTCCTTGTTTACATTATATCATCGATTATAGAAACTGATCAACATGTGGTATCAGAGCATGATGTTGATTAATCAGTTTCTTCGATGTCCATAAAAACCCTTATGTTTACGGTTTTGATCATCATCATAAAACTGATTGGATCTGATGTTCGTATTACTTCTAACGAATTGTTAGGTCTGATTAAAACCTGTTCATTATAAAAACCTGATTATTTTCGAAATCTGTTTTACAAAACTTTCAGATTTCGATTCCAGTATTAAATCTGATAATATAATCGAAAACAGTTTCGTAAAATTCTTGAAACTGTTCTTGTTTTTTTTTCGAAGATGTTCTTGAAGAACATCATAATTTTCGAAAACTAACCTTAATTAGGATTAACTTGGGAAAATGAAATCTGTTAAAGAGATAATATTATCTCTAAGTTTAATTTCAAAATCTTTTAAATAAAATAAAAGATATAATTTTGAAATCTTATTAAAATTAGAGATAATCTAAAACTTTAAAGAAATAATATTATCTCTAAGTTTAATTTCAAAATCTTTAATATAAAATAAAAGATATAATTTTGAAATCTTATTAAAATTAGAGATAATCTAAAACTTTAAAGAAATAATATTATCTCTAAGTTTAATTTCAAAATCTTTAATATAAAATAAAGATATAATTTTGAAATCTTATTAAAATTAGAGATAATCTAAAACTTTAAAGAGATAATATTATCTCTAAGTTTAATTTCAAAATCTTTTAAATAAGATAAAAGATATAATTTTGAAATCTTATTAAATTTTGAGATAATCTAAAACTTTATAACAGAATCTCCCAAATCCCTTAAAATTAGGAAAAGGTTATCAGGTTGATTATTCTTTTCGAATTCTGCTAATGTTGCGAATCAAGGCATCTATTCACAACAACTGGACTCTAATCGCAACAAATGAAATGTTGCGAAATCGCATGATGTTGCGAGAATTACATATTATCTTGCGAGTAACATGTTGCGAATGTCCACTAATTATGTTGCGATCAGAACCTAGCATCACAGAATGTTGCGAAGGGACATATGTTGCGAAAAGTCACTAATGTTGCGAACCTTAAGATGTTGCGAGTATTACTTAAGATGTTGCGACGAGCTAATTTTGCAAGATGTTGCGAGTATTACCTATTGATGTTGCGATCAGCCCATAAAATCACAGGATGTTGCGAGTACTCTTAATCGCAACAATTATGTTGCGAGTGCTTTAAATCGCAACAATGCTGATTACATCACAACAACTCCATTCGCAACATCTCTCATAACAACATCATTCGCAACATCTCTTATAAAACATCAATCGCAACATTACTTATGACTGCACTGTTCGCAACATCTAAAATCCCCTAACCAAATTCGCAACATCACTTCGAAGAAATCGCAACTTTACTTATATCTTACATGTTGCGAAATGATCAGAAACCCTTATATATAACCTAACTGATTAAGGGGCCCTGCTCCGTTAAATTACTTAACTTAAATAACACTTATAGTTCACTTCTGCCCAACGGTGATGTGTAACCTAATATTGTTATTTAAGTCTAATTAAGTATGTCACTTAAAAGTGTATGTCCTAACATTATCAGACATTCGCATGACTTTAGTTTTGCTTAACTTAAACAACACTTCATGAGTTCACTTCTGCCCAATGGTGATGTGGTAGCTTAACAAAGTTGTTTTAGTCTAACTAAGCATAGTCATCTAAAAGATGAGTATCCTAAAATTGCTAGATACTCAAATGACATTAACTTTGCCTTAAATACCTTAAATGTCTCAATTCTGCCCAACGGTGATTTGTTACATTTATGTATTGCAAACTTACCTTGTGCATAACAACTTGATTGTTCCAATTCTGCCCAACGGTGATTTGTTACAATTATTTTCGCACAAGAATTTTATACTTAAATAATACATTTTCTGCCCAACGGTGATCTATTTTATTTAAGTATAATAAAATTAATTTTGGTGTTATACTTAAAATTATCACATCTTCATAATGATCCTTACATTAATGATCCTTCATTAATGATCCTAATTTCAGTCTGCCTTATTAGATTACCCATAACATAAATCACTCTAAAATTCTTCTATAAAGTTTGAATCTCAAACCTAAATCATCCACTCTTATTACAAAACTTAAGAAGAGTTTTGCTTCTAAAAGGGTCTTATAAAATTTGCCCTTTTGAGTCTTGATTATCCTTAAAGACTTGAAATTCTTACTGCTCATTCTGATAAAAGTATTACAGAAAAACACTTGAGCATAATCAGTGGGATAAATAAATATGTCTCTTATGATAATCAAGAACTCCTTACATGATTCCTATCAGGTGAGCAATTACGGATTCTAAAATTCCTAAGACTAACGTTTTTTTTTTTTTCTATGGAAATAATAGAATCAAAACAATTCCTAAGATGCATGCAAAACACTCTAATTCTAAATAAAAAGGTTAATTGGCATTTGTGAATACATCCTAATATTTAATTCCATGACCCATAAACTGAGAGCTTAAACATGGAACTTAATGAAGTCTTTTCAGTGTATTACTTTTCCACCAGTACAATTAGATGCCTTAAGAATCAACTATAACACTCAGAAGTACTAAAGGAAACTGAGTGTGTTGCTAGCAATATATGTACAGGAAAAGGAATGCCTAAAATTGAAAATCAAATGTTATTCACCTTATTACCACTAAACCTTAAAAGAGGATAGTTCTAAAGTCTTGAAACAAAATACAAGTACTGATTCCAGCTCTAAGTTCTCAAAGGGAAAGTCTCACTGCAAAATCATGCCATTAGACTAGGCACGAGCAAAGAGACTATCCATACCTCAAGGGAACAGTTGGCTAAGAAAGGTAGTTACCAATTAATGATATTTAACTCCACTAATATTAATATCCCTATTAACACATGTTAGTTGAGTTTAGTTTTATACGTTTCCTTATCAGAAATCGATAATAATTAAGATGAGAGTCAGTGACTCATTTAATGTTAAGGTTGTAAGAACCATAAAAGCTGTTTTGTATTAAGCTTTATGATACCTTAAACATTCTAGAGTTTACTCAGAATTTAGTATCAATACTAAAGCTACATTTTGACAGTTATAAGGTTTTAAATGACCAAAACAAAGTCACTACTAACTAAAACTATCATATTATCGGTCGTTATTATCTGAATAGAAACCTTATAAGATAAAACTAAGCGATGCTACAAATTTCACAACCTTTTGTTATCATAGAAATGAGAATTTAACAAAAGATAAATGAGACTTACGTACTTCATCCATTAAGACCAAAATTTTCATGAGAAATCATGACTCGGTTGACAAAGGATGAATTGCCATTAAATCTCATTCTTAGTGATTTGAAAGCATGTGTTAAATGCCCTAAATATAAACTGGAAAAAGGGAGTAAGTGAGGTCCACCATAAGTTAAAATTCACTGCTATTAGTGGAGCTTAGAAGAATATCAACTTGTATCTAATCTGTTTCCTACTGGACAAGTTCTTTAAAGAAATCAATTCATATATACTTATCAGTATTCCTTCTAAATATGTCCTTAAAATTTCTTATGAAATATGGACAATAAGGAAATCAAGTCTAAACTGTATGAAAGTTTCCTATGACATGAATCGCCAAAACTTGTATAGAGTTTTAGAGGCCTAAAAGATCAGTGGGAGCACTGAGTGTCCTTATATGCAAGAGATGGGGGAGAAACAACTTAATCTACCTCATAAAACATCCCTTGTATAAGACACTGCTCCATTATATCTTGTCTCCTTAACATTTAATGCTACTCCTAACAAATTTTGTTGGATACCTAAATATGGGAAAACTTAGATTTCTTACCAAGACTAATTAATATAATCCTCAATTAGAATTTATTGGTCTTCTGATGTTGACCCTAAGCATGCTGAATTCTTACATATTTCTAAGGTCAGTAGGAGCAGTAAAAGTCCTTATCATAACTTGGCTAAGTACAAGACGCGGGGGGAGAGATTGTCGCTTACTTTAACTCCGATTACACCTCTTGTACACCATACTGCACCAACTCTTACATACTTAGAAACTAATATTGCTCCTAATATACCTGAAAATATGAAACTCCTTATAAACCCAATAATCAACTCAGGAGGTCATCTAGGTCTCAAAGGCCTACTAACTTTGATGATTATGTACCCTACCTGACTAAAGATTAAATGGATTTTGGAAGGTTTAATGATCCTACCTCTTCTAATTAAACCATTAGAATCAATCAATCTTCTAAAATAGTATAACGTTTGGGATTTGGTTGAATTACCTAAAAGGTAGTCATTACTAAACTAAATCTGAATGAATAACGTTAATACACTAAAGGTATGATTGATTGATAAAGGTATACTCAAGAGGGAATAAATTATCAAAGAACCTAGTTCCTTGTCTTACAAAAGGTTACATTGAGGATCATCACTGTTCTAGTAGCTTATAATAATTTAGAGCTACATTACATGAACATTAAAACAACTTTCCCTAACACTGGCCTACATGTTCGTAAAATAACCTGTAAGTTCTAAACTGAAGGTTAAGAACACTTAGTTTGTAAGTCAATAAAATCCATGTATGGGTTGATGCAAGAATCAATAATGAAATCATAATGCAACTCTCTTCATCAAGAACTAAGTGGATTGATTTACCTACCTCAAGATGAGTGGGAGCAACTAATGTAAACTTGTCCTTATATAGATGACATTCTTTTGACAAGTATATGTTACATGAGTCAAAGTATTGTTAACGCATATCTTGACCTAATCAATCTCGGAGATACCTCTTATTTAATAGTTATCAAAATACACCGAGATAGACTCATTAGTTTTATATGTTTTACATGAAACGGGTCCTTACACTTGTAACATACAATATTGCTCTCCTTTAGAGGCTAATAGGATAAATGAGATTATTTCCTTATGCATCATTAATTAGATGCCTTAAGAAGGTTCAAATCTATACTCGTTTAGATATTGGTCACATTGCTAAACACTAGACTAATTATTTCTATTGTGAAGCATCTGATAAAATATCACAATATCTCTAAGAAACGAGACACAATAATTTAAAGAAGAAGAAGTGAGAACTAAAAAAAAAAAAAAAAAAAAAAAAAAAACGGTTGACTACTAATATTCTAACTTTGTCAACTTCTGGGTATATCCTTATGTCAGCAGACATTACTATCTCATGAAGGAGTCCTAACTAACTGATAACAACGACCTAAGTTATAATGACATAATATGTTGCTGATCATAACGCAACGTGTCACTAAATGTTGTTGGAAAACTTTATCAGTTGACTCATAATTTATTAACTTCATATAAATCCAATATTGAAGACTTATTGTGATAAAGTCAGCTACCCTTATTTCTTGAACAGTAACAGTTCAAGCGGAGCTGCATTAGAATTCGATACAAGTCTAAATTATTGTTCGCTTATGACTTAAGAACAAATAGAGGAAACTAAACTTTTGTATCGAATGCATTCATGATATGCTTATGGATCCACTAATTAAAGGTCTGTCACCCATAAGTCTCCTAAATGGCCGATAATAGAGACGGGTTTTACCAATGACCAAGCGCAACTGCGTATCGTACTATGAATGATTAATTATTAATTTTTCCTCATACGTTGAAAATTTGTTTTGTCTCTAAATACGTTCATGCATGCCTAAAGACGTATAGACACTAATTATACAAATCAACGGTAAGGGCTTATTTGTCAATTTGATCCTAAAGTTAGGTTTTAAATTTGAGTTGTAGTATGATTAATGGGGGTCCTGAGTCGAATATTGATTCAACGACTGTATTTCTCTGCTGCAATTTGGGTTTAGAACTAAAATGAGTATTAACCTCTGATCAGACTAATCTAATGCTCATAATAAATAATTACTAGGCCAAGTGGGAGAATGTTAGAATAAATATATATTTTATATATATTTTATATATGGCCCTTATAATTATTTATCTTATTATTGATCATTGACCTAAATAACCTTATGTTTATAACTGGTAAATCCTTGATGGACGGAATTACCCTTACTAACATTAATAGGGTTTCCCCTTGGGTGTATATATAGAGAGCTTATTAGAGAGGTTAATAACTAATGATGAATAATAACACCATAAGAATCATCCCCTACCTCTCTCTCTCAAATCGTGTTCATCAAGAACACCTAATCTCCATCCTAACCATACACCCTAAAGGGGAACTCGATCAGATTAAGAAGATGTCAATCTCAAACATCACTGGATTATCAGGTATTACATATTTCCTTGTTTACATTATATCATCGATTATAGAAACTGATCAACACAGTTTGATAACAAACCGTATCCTTGAACCTAAACTATATCAAACTGCTATAATTTCTTTTCAACTACGTCCCAATTGTTATGCCCAAATGTAGTCCACTTGTACCAGACACTTTTTGACCGATAAATCAATAATATATATGTCATAAAAATTCAGCCAATTAATAAAGCTATTGAAACCAATCATTCGTTCTTAGATAATAATAACTTAATTGAAGTAACTAGAAACTGTTAATAATAAAATTTTAAAAAAGACATAACTGGTTTAAATGTGGAAATTAATAAATATTACATAGCAGTAAATGTATTAACTATTATATCATTAAAATATTTTATTTTTTTTATCGACCAACAAACTATATTTACACCATATTCACCAAACATAAAGAAGATCAGCCACCAATAACCACCCATTACACCTTTACTAATAATTAAAATTAAACGCATTCCACCTTTCTCATGTTAGCTCCGGCCACTTTGTCCTAGTTTTTACCCACAAAAAACTCAACGCCTTGACCTCCCCTATCGTACTTCTTATGCATGCCGGTTTCCTTTCAAAGACCAACACGTTTCTTGTTTTCCAAATGCACCAAATTGTTGTTTGGCATACCGCGTGAAACACCTTTGCCATCCGTTTCGGCAATCAGGAGTATTTATGCAATTCCAGTAGATCCCGGACAGATAACGCAAATATCATCGGAACCTTATACCAAGTATCAACAATACTCCAAACCGATTGAACAAATGGGCAAGAAACAAAAAGATGCTCCGCCGACTCAACCTCTTCTTCACATAATGGACACACAACCGATGCCGCCATAATGCTCCGTTTCAGTAATGAAAACAAAGTTGATATTCTTTCTATTTCCGCCCTCCACTCTAAGATCCCAACCTTCTTTGGTACTAGATTATTCCACTCAATTAAGTAACTCTCTATATCCTCCCAATTAGTATTAGATCTACACTTTAAACCTTTAATAGAGAATTTCCTCGTTGTCTTCCAAGGCCCACACCAGTTGGTCCTCTCCATCAGTTAAATACATATACTGGCAAGCAAAGCAACAGCCCACGTAACTCTTCCACTTCCTCCGGCCCGAACAGAGGTCGTATCCAGCTCAAGTGTCCACAAACTTCACCCTAATACATTATCAAACGGTCCGAGACATGGCATAATTTATTTAAGGCATTGGTTATTCATACACCTTTGACCTATCCAAACATCCTTTAACATGGGGTTCCATACGATCGTATAGCCCCTATACTATCGTATGTAGGGTGTGTGGATAACCAAAAGGTGTACGAATATCATATCCCTTTATTTAACTCAAGAGCAAACAACTGTGGGAACCGGGTGTAGAACGCTTCATCTCCGCACCAACAATCAAACCAAAAAAGGGTGGTGTTACCACTTTTTACCTCTCGCCTCATAGCTTTAATTACTTATATCCACACCCAACTCCTCCACTTCTCTTGATATTTTAACGATATGCTTCAAAGGGCCTGATAATGAAAACTTTACCGGGATGGATGACCACGATCTATCTGAGTGATGAAGTGCCCATACCACCTTTCAAAATAAAAATTTATTAAATTAAAGAAATGGTAATTGAAAAATTAGTTAATTGTGTGGAATATGTATAAACATAAATTGATTAGTTGGCATCCAATCCAATATGAAAAACATATTTTGATTTAATAGATTAGTCAGATTAGATTATATATGTAGTAAAGATTCAAATATGCACTATTTTATGTAGAATCATACTCAAGTATCAAAATTTTATAGAAAATTTACATAACTTGGGAATGTAGAGTGATAAAGCTTGGACTTTTAGACTTTTTCTTTTTTTTTTGGGTGGGGGGGGGGGGGTGTAAGGTGTTTGCGAAAGATTATTCTCATCTAACTAGGTAAGTTGCCTATGCACACGTTGTACAGTGGTAGCCTTCTATGTTACACCCCTGGCTATGTAACCATGCAAGATTATTCTTATAGGTGTTTTCTTCTTATTCCTACAGTTTAGCTCAAAATCACGGTCATTTATAATTATTGCGGATGTTCTAAAATGCTTTTACGCCTCATTCATCATCTTTGTTTGGTCAAATAATATTTTTTTTTTCTTTTCCGAGATGAACAAGAAAATGACATAAGATAATGTATAGCATAAGATCATATTTTTTTTAAAGGTCATTTGAATCACTGACAGGCCATAGAGCCACCCAATCATTTTCATTCCATCCTCATGAAAAAAACCCACCATAAGTGAGAAAACTCTTTGACGCAACATGGGCCCCTAATTATTTATTGTTATTATTATGGAACTTGAATCTAAAACCTGCTCTTTTTTTTTATATAGTCTTTGGATGTCCTTGACCACTTAAGTCATGCATCAAATAACTTTTCATAAAATACACCTAAATATATTGACTTGGATATTAGTTAAAAAAAGCTTCAATAAATAGCTCAAATCACTTTGAGTTTTCTCTCTGCTTGCTTCTTGTTATCTTCCAAAAATCTTGTACATCACATCCCACGACTTTATTTCAACTAATTCATATTTCTATTCTTTTATTTATATTATTTTTCCTCTTTTTTCAACTTACAAACTGGACAAAATATGACAGTAATGAAGTCAAAAGTTAATCCCTAAATATGGTAAATGAAAAGTGAGTCGTTAATTTTCATCCTTGTAAATTAACATTTCTTCGCTTGGATTAATTCCGGCTAATATGCCAAAGTTGAGATTATTAAAATTCAGTAATCCAAACTTTTATAAGCAAGTCTTGACCAACAAAGAAGGAAATTTCAAATTGTTGAAAAATGGTGGTTGATGATCAACCGTTGCCCTACTGTGAACCAACTGTCGACCGTTTGTCCCATCTCTTGTGTGTGTTTGTCTGTTGTGCTATAAATCAAAGACTTCACTCATATTATTATGAGGACCAGCAAAGGGTCACATAAAGATCAAGATCTTGATTCTTGAACAAAAATAAGTTTGTATGTTTCTTTCAGTAATGTTCTGTTACCAATATATACGTGTAACATGTAAGTCAGGTTGATACAAAAATATCACACAATCAAGAATCGTTCCAGCTTTTATTAAAAAAAATTGTTGACTAACGTTCATTTATTTAAATTTTTGATGTAACGGGGTTGGGATACGAGTCATACGACACAATCAACATTTATGAATAATTGAAAATGGGGTCAACGATATGATCAAGTGCCCTTGTCTCAAAATTGGTATATTTTCACAGTTAGTCTTGTCTAATGTCTAGTATAACTATTGACCATTAGCATGTGTCGATATTTAACATTTCCAAAACGCCAAAGCTCGAAAACGAAGGTTAAGACGCGATGGCTGCGGTGTCGAGTTTACATCATAGATGAGGGAGGAGGAACATGGTTAATTAATGGGATTGTCTTTGATGCAGATTTTTGATCAAATAATATATGGTTTGACTTGAAGTGAACCAAAAGGAAAACAAACAAATGGGGTTATTATGTTGTGCATTAAATAGGGGGGGCTTCATCACATGTGAAGGGACCTTGGGCTCAATAGCCAACCTACCCACCAGCTCACTTGTGAGCTATATATATTGTGTTTTAACTTTTATACGTAACTAAAACATATTGAATAGTCATTCCCGGTTCCCACTTTGATAGAATGATAAGATGATTAGGCCGTTAAAGTGTTAAATAGGAGATCAAATATTATGGTTTTATGTGTATATATACATAATCATGTGTGAAAATTTATCAATAACTGGTGATGGAAAACTAAACGGACCTGTTTAAATGCTTAAGATTTTTGCAATTGCAAAATTGTCATAATATATTTGTCGTTTACAAACACTAAAGCCAAACAGACCATGTTTAATGTCTTATGTTTTTCCTCGCCAATATATACATCGCTATTCTTCATTATAAAATTAAATAAGACAATCTTTTTAGGTTTTTAAACCGACATACACAAACCTTATCCTCAACTAGCTTTTATCCCTCCGTATTACAGGGGCTGTTTTACATTATTCGTTTCTAATATTTATATATGTTTTTGGATTTTATTTTTATTTATTATGAAAAAGGTTAATAATATACTTACGATTTGATGATAAAAGGTTTTCACAAATAAATAAGATGTTATAATCCGGTTTAAAAGTTATCTGGGTTTGATGAGACCCATGACCCGCTTATTTTTTTACTATAAAATTGTTTCTTAATAGTTAATTATAAATATCTTTTTCAAGAAAATCAGCTATTAACTTTAGTATATCCCTATTTAACATTTATAGGATTTTCATATCAAATATTTGGTGAGACTAATTTTTAATGAGATGTTATAACCCGTTTAGCGGTTATCTAGGTTTGGTGAGTCCCATACTCGTAAATTCGAGTCAAATGCATGAGAAACCTTCATTTACAAATAAAACAATCCGGTAATTTGAAAGAATGTAGGGAACAACCAGATATCTTTTAAAGGTTTCGTTTATATATACTTAAAATACCGGGATAATCTACCTATTCTAATAAAGTAAAATAAATGGGGACACTTGTCATGTTTCGGTTAATTTTCACAATGTTTTTCCTCCAAAACTAATATACCATAATATATGTAATAAATCAATAATTATTCACTTTCCTTTTACACTATATTATAAAATATCTATATATTTTTATAAATATAAATATTAACATGTTATTTTACTATATATTTCAAAATACTTGGTGAATTCCAAAAATCAACAACAAATTCATGTTTCTCAAATGAAAACTATTTCGGGTTTTTGTGAAAGTTAAATTTGATTTTATGGGTCAAAATTTGGTAAATAAATTGTTTGGTACAATTTAACTACATTTAGATCAAAATTTTTTACGGGTCAAAAATGAAAATTTTGTGTATTTTTAAAAGTTTGAGAATGCAAAATTAGATTTATCGTCAAATTTGTTATGGATTCAAAGTGTTGACTTTAAAATGTTAAAAGTATGAAAGTTATAATTTTAAACATGATTCGGGTTTCAAGTTTATTTTTAAGGGCATTTTTTGAAATAATCAAAAGGTTCGGGATTTGACAAATTGATTATTTTTTCCCTCAACTATTAAAACATAAGAAAAGATTACGAACACTTTCGACATGCCACCCCTATGCCTATCAATGCTTCTAACTTTTATCAAATTTCAAATATTTATGTCAACGTTAATTTTTCTTCAATGGTGATCAGAACGTTGTATAGGAAGCATGTCATGCAAAACTATGCTCAAATGAAACAAAATATTCACAAAATTGAATGGGTTAACATGTTATTTTTTATGTTGTCATTTATGACAAAGTCGATAAGCCCTCTAAACTTATCAACATCTTTTTTTATGGTGTGGCTCAGAAAAACATAGTTCTTGAAGAACATCCATTGTTACAATTTAATATCCTACTTTCCTTTGATGGGTGGTAAATTAATAAATATATCAATAAAGGTAACGCATCTTTTGTATTTAGGCTGAGTGGTTGATGTGCTTGAAGTAGTTTAATATTTATTAACTAAATAAACGCTAATCTAGACACTAAGTAATAAATTATAGACTCTTAAACTTAACTAAACTACTAACCGGCAAGTGAACCGATCGACTCTAGTACATCTAAATAAGTCCGGATATTGAATCCACGAGACTCTTTAAATTATGTAAACCAGCTAAATTAGACTCAACTACAGACACGAATATTTATTTATTATTTGCCTAAGGGGGGTTTTACTAATAAACCAATTTAAACTAATTAAGGAAACTAAAGACGACTAAACTTATAACTTGGACTTAATTCAGATGATAATGAACAACCACTTAGGCTAGAATCCCCTAAATTTCAGTTATCAATTAACCCGGAATAATACTTAGTTATGGAACTGGGATCGTAAAATAGTCACCTAAGAGAAAACCCGAACAGGACCCCTGACCCTTCTCAAGAGACACCAATGGGTTTCTAATAAATTTTAACGCACATCAGTATTAAAAATCAAGTTTCCTTACGGTCACCTAATTAGTTACAAACTAGTTCCATTATACGAAATCCTACCTTACAGCCCGGAAATCAAAGGCAGTCTAATATATTCAATTGACTCGATAGACAAAGCTAATCAATCAAACCTAGACGGACTCCTTACGAAGAACTAAATCTAGTAATCCTGATCAACAAAGACCTATCAATAACCTAGCACCTTACAGCTATTTAGGTTAGCAGCACACTTAGGTTTATTTAATTAATAATTATTATTCCTATAATCTTAATGCATATCAATCATAAAATAATTAAGAACACAAAGTAATTGACCTAATAGCAACCTATCATGATGACAAACAATAATCAAGGCAACTATGGAATAATAATAATTAATCAAAAATCCTAAATATCCATATACATCAATTTAATATAAGTAAACCTTTTACTAGTTCATAAAACCATAACGATAAATAAATCTCAAGTCAAAATCAAACATCAAAATAGGTTCATCAGAAGCCTAGGCAGTCTATATGTTTAGACTAGCATCTTAAAATCAAACAAAACAATAATAAACGAAATCATGGCGAAAATAAATAAGAACGAAAGAATAAAGGCGATAAAACCCGGACTCTTCGTCCTTGATCGATAAGCACGCCACCATATGATTCCGAGCCTTCAAAACCTCCAAAAGATCACTTCTAGAGCTCCCAAATTCGTCCTGGCCGACTGGGGTATTTAGGTTATGCTTAAGGTTGAGTTTAAGGGTGTTTAAATAGGAAAATACAAGGCCCAAACCCATTTAATGAAGAAGATTCTGGAAGGTCTCACCACCGCGCTGCGTGGCGGGCATGAGGCCCCTATCGCGCGATGCTCCGGCCAAAAGAGGGGGGGCCCAGCCTAGTCCGGTTCACTCCTGGTTCGGTCCGGTTTGTTTCCTGATGATCCGGTTCGCCGGTGTAGCTCGTTTTTTTATCGTTTTTCGCCCTCTTTAACCACGAACAAGTCCCGGGACCTACATTTATTCAAATAAATTAGTAGTATACAAATCCTAATAAAAACCGAACATAAACTAATAAAATATTAAATAAAATGTACACAGGATTTATATATATTTAGCATTATATCAGTTGCTATAACTACTATCGTATGAGAAGTCTTATTTTCGAAATTTGTTCATAACCAAAATTCTTTCAATTATACATATATGACACCGAGAACGAATTTTTCAATAGAAAGAAGCATTCTCGGGTACAATTTTGCACGGACATTTTTTTATTAAGTTTATTTAAAAAATCCATTTTGTGATATAAATAAAATTAATTTATGTACAGATTGTATAGATACAAGATATATTTTTTTTCATATACGCTATGTAATTATTTGTTTTACTTATAATTTTATAATTTGAATTATCCCGTGTGTAATACGGGCTCTAAAACTAGTAAAATATATAAAAGATAATAATAATAATAATATCATTTTGCCGCCTTCTTAAAATAGAAAAAATAGAAAAGAAACCCATGTAATGTTTTTCATTTTACATTTTTTTCACTAAACTAAAACCTTAACTCGGTAACTCAGCACTATTAATTGGGCTAGTGGACGAGAGTGATGATGCATTGCCGGGTTGCTGGGGTGCATGACCGTCTTCTCCATACATTTGTCACGGCCACCTTTGTTTTGTACCATCATCCTTCATTATATATATATACACACACTACCATCCCCATTCGTAATTATTGTCTTTTTTTTATTAAAAGAAAACTCAGCCGTCAAACAATGATCGATCGTAGGTTAACAGTTAATCAAACATATGTCTTGTGTTCGAACTTTTCGTCCTTATTTTTTGGTAATCGACACAAGACTTTTAAAATCGTGCCTCTTTTTGTTTAAGATGATGTTTAGGGGCGTGCTACGATTTGACTAAAAGTCTTCACAGTGCATTTTGGCTAGGGCCGTCCAAAGCACTTGTTGCTCGAACTCGTTCGGAAATTGCACACTCGTTTTTTCGCTCGATTGTAAACAAGCCGCTCTGCTCGGTTCGGTTTGTAAATGAGCCAAGCAACGAGCAAAGTCTGCTTATTTCGATTCGGTTCAGCTCGAATACTTTTAATTTATTTTATATATAATTATATATGAATACCTATATAAATATATAGTACACACATTAAATATAAGTATACAATGTTTAAACCATTTAAATTTGTCATATTCCGTCAATTTCATAGTTTCATTAGTTCGATTCAAGTTTTATATAATATTATAAATTCGTTTACATATTCATTATATCTCATTTTAAATTTTTTTCTCATAAAAATTTACAACATATTACACGATTGTCAAAAAACTATTAATTTATTTACAAATATATTATTTACAGCATTCAAACTTTTTTCTTATTGAAATTTTTAGAGTGAAAAATAAATAAATAATGCTCAATGTTCAATAGAATAATGCTCGATGTTCGATTGAAAAATGCTCGATTCAATTTTGGCTCGTTTCGATTTTCGCTCGGTTCGAATTTTAACCGTTCTGTTCGGTTCGACTGTAAACGAGCTAAGCAACGAGCAAGCCTTCGCTCAGTTTGATTCGACTCGTAAACAGCCCTAATTTTGGCTAGTTTTTTCAAAAAGTTTGGGTCAAGCGGATAGTTATGATTTCGGAGAACGACAAACTAAACCGATCTGGTTGGGTTAGTCAGACCCTCTAAAGTCTAAAAGGTTCTAATTGGGCAGTTTTAAACCGGACTTTGGAAAAAGTTTTTAAATATCAAAATTTTGTATTAACTTACTAAAAACATAAAGATATCTCATATAATTATAAGAACCTATAATTGCATATCATAAAAAATGTATTACGTTTATTGATTTAGTGGTGTGGTATCCTTTTTTACATATGTGAAGTGATGGGTTTAAATTTTTATGAATGTAAACTAAGAGTGTAAACTAAAAAGAAATTTTGTAAATTTTGTTGTTTATAAAAAAAGTAAATTAATTAATTGGTTTTAAATTTCAAGGAAGATGATTTGTGCCGACACTTCTCGAACTGTCACAAGGATTACTTTATTTGGAAAACAACGTGTATTATGTTTTTTATTAATTGTATTTATATGCAAAATAATCATTTCGATAAATTAAATCAAAGGGGAAAGTCGGAAAAAGTGGATCACCATTAAAGGATAACTATTTTCAAGTACCATTTTTCATAATAATTTATAAAAATATAATGAAATGATATGTAAACTATACGAGATTTATGTAAAAAGCATATTCCTTTCCCCGCGGGTATATGACTCTTTTGATAGTTGAAGTGAAAGAGTGAGAGGTGCTAAAATGTTGGGTCCCATAAATCTGTGTAAGGCTAAGGGTTGTGGGGCTTGATCCTGGACCACGTCACCGCCTACGTGTCGTAAATATATTGGAGTAAATATATTGGATCACTTGGGCTTGGATCAAGCCCCGCAACCCTTAGCCTTACACGTGGTTGCCGGAATAATGGGGCTCGAGGGTGTCTTTGGACGAGTATCAAGTACACCTATATTGGCTTTGTTAGATGCATTCGAGGCACTTATATTGGCTTTGGACGAGGAATAATTGGCTTTGTTAGATCCAATATATTTACGACACATAGGCGGTGACATGGCCCAGGATCAAGCCCCACAACCCTTAGCGTTACATGTGGTTGCCGGAATAATGGGGCTCGAGGGTGTCTTTGGACGAGTATCAAGTACACCTATATTAGATGAGTACCAAGTACACCTATATTGGCTTTGTTATTCCCATCAAAGACACCCTCGACGCCCTCGATGCTTTGTTAGATGCATTCGATATGCTAAAACAAAAGCTTACAAGTACACCTATATTGGCTTTGTTAGAAGGTACAGAAGAATTTGTTGTATATAGTGACGCTTTTGATATAGGTCTGGGTTGTGTCCTTATACAAAGAAACAAAGTCAGAGTTTATGCCTCTTGATAACTAATAGTACACTAAAAGAATTATACAACTCACGACCTAGAGTTAGGTGCCATAATATTCACGCTGAAATTATGAAGACACTATCTCTATGAAGTTAGATTCATTGTGTATATTGGTCATAAGAGTTTAAAACATATTTTTGATTAGAAAGAATTTAACATGCGTCAAAGGCGATGGATGGAAACCCTAAATGATTACGACCGTGAAATAGTCTATCATGAAGAGAAAGGTAATGTTGTAGCCAACACATTAAACTGAAAAGAACATGAAAAACCTAAAAGGGTTAGAGCATTAAGATTATAACTACAAATAAATTTAATCAAACAAATCAAGAATGCTCAAAAGCACGCGATAGAAGAAAATCAAGTTTCAGAAGAAAAACGAAATGGTACCATTGACTTACTAGTCAAAGACGATAATGATATGCTCAGACTTGGAATAGAATCTAGGTACCGATTATTGAAAATTTACGTGATAAAATTCTGAACAAAGCATCCAAGTATATGATGCACCCCGATAGTGACAAAATGTATTAAAATTACTGGTGGAATGGAATGAAAAGAGATACTGCTTTATTCGTTGCCAAGTGTTTGACTTGTTTACGAGTTAAAACTAAGCATCAGAAATCGGCAGGTTTGTTGCAACAACCAGAAATACCTATTTGAAAATGGGAAATAATAACCATGGATTTTATTACAAAACTCTTCCATAGAGTAGATGTCAAAATGATGCTATTTGGGTTATCATTGGCAGATTGACTAAATTTGCTAAATTCTTACATATCAAAGAAATTTCTTCTATGGATTGATTGTCACGAATATACGTAGATAATATTGTGTCCTTATATGGTGTGTCATTATCTATTATATGTGGTCGAGATTGTAGATCTCACTTCTGCAAAAGCTGCGTAAGTGCCTTAGGTACTCAATTGAATCTTAACACTGCATACCGTCCACAAATAGATAGGTATAGCGAGAAAACAATTCAAACATTAGAAAATATGCTCCGAGCATGTGTGATAGACTTAGGAGACAGTTGGGATAACCATCTCCCTTTAATGGAATTTTCATACAACAACAACTATCACATGAGTATTCAGGCAACATCATTTGAAGCGTTATACGGACATAAATGCAGAACACTGGTGTGCTGGTCTGAAACTGGAGACAATCAAAAGTCTAGACCCGAAGTAGTTCAAGAGACGACAGACAAAGTACTTAAAATCCGTGAGCGACTCAAAGCAGCAAGAGATAGACATAAGAGTTACGCATATATTCGTCGTAAACTGCTAGAATTCTAAGTCGAGGTGTGACATTATTAAACCTTAAGGCGCAAGCGTGCAAAAAACCATAAATTAGAGGGACCAACCATGCAGTTAACTCCAAACAAAACAACAAATGTGGTTTATAAGGAAATATTTAGTAGTTTATGAAGATTATGTTTTAAAGTTTTAAATTTTGTTTGTACACATTCTACCATGTAACTTTATTTTTGTAAGTTTACGTCTTTGAATACTTTCTTTTCATATGAAGATTAATGGCAATTGTAAATCATGTTGCCGTCTCAAAAGATTAATTGCAATTGTTAAGGCTATGAGCCTTTTTATTTCGGCTCGGCCGAGGTATTTAAATCCTTGAGCACGGCTCTGAGTAGGTAATATCAACTAGCTAATAAACTTAATTAGTTATTAACCAAACTTTAACCCATTACAACGTACGGCCAGTGATAGATATTTTCGAAACCAGCCAACCGGTATTCGCACCTCTACGTCTCCGTCTCGTCTTCATGCTTTTCTTTAGGTTTTGCGTGGTCCTTCCTGGCTAGATTGAGTTAATGCTCTTTTGTTTTGGACCTTGTATATGCCATACTATCATAGTACCATACCGTTATGTTGCTGTTAAATAAAAACTGAAAACTTAATATATTATATTTAGTGAAGTGATTGGCCGCAATTGATGGTTCGGTTTGCACGTTGTCATTTGACTAAACTGGACTTTGCTTTGCTCGGCGCGTCAGACACGAAAACCACGCTAATAAACCAATTATAATTTGCCGGTGAATTAAATATTATAGTAATATTTAATTAAAAAGTGTATTTTCACTTAGACTTTAGACAATTGTTTAGTATTACAAATCTACCCTATAAACACTTGGAGAGAATATACGTGTAACACCAAATAGAACAAATAGACATGTATAAGAGCATTCGTAGCTCATTTCTTACCCTATATCTATATATATTATATAATTACACTAAAAATCATTGTTTTTTCACTCTTCTGTTTAATTAAATAATACTTTTTATACCTTTATCATTATCTTTTCTCTTTCCTTCACTCACAACCACTTTTAGAAAATATTAAAAAATTATACGGTATGAACAGTGAAACCCCAAATTTAACTTTCCACTATAACATTTTCTCTCTCCTCTACTCACAAGCACTCATAACCATACCATATAATTTACAAATCCTCATCACATATTTTTAGGAAACGGTCTGAGAATGCTCTAAATAGGTTAAAAAAACATATGGAAATGTTAGTTTGATTGTTTATATGTGCAGCAGCATTTATAATTGTACGTACAATGGACAAATTTAAAAGAATATATCATGAACAGAAAATTTGAAGGATTTACGTTAGTTTCTTTCTTTATCGCAATAATTTTGTATTATGTAATTGCATTTTCCTAAATTCGTAATTATAAATAAAAGCAGACAACTTTAACATAATTGTGTCTTCACTCAAGGACATAATACAACACTATTATGCACCTTATTATTTTTTTGCATTTATTTCATTCATCCTTATTATTTTTCGTGTCTTATGGTTTGTTATTATCCATTCATACAAACCATACCCAAAAAATTGCTCATGAATAAAGACCACCGCAATGCAAAGTTAGTGCCCTCCATCATTCGACACTCGTCATCTGCAGAACTCGCGATGAGACCTTGAGAATGCTCTAAAAAAATGTTTTAAAAATTAAAAAAAAAAGGTTATCAGTAAAAAGAAAAGGTTTAAAAAATAGCAAGTTTTTAGGTTAGACGATATGGATATAACAAAGACCCCAATGGCACAATGCCGATAAAGTTTTTATTGCAATTAGCAACTTGAAATCTTAATGATTATTTGAACAATAATGGTAGAAGAAAAGGTGTTGGACAAAAAAATATTGAAAGGGAAACGAAATAAAGAAACAATTATATATATATATATAGTTACCATAAAGTCATATTTAAACCTGACCATTAAATAAAAATCTAAGATTGATTCTCAGCCATCCGATAAGCCAGTGTTCTGGCGGTTCCACAATGCATAATATATAATAATAATAATAATATTATAAAATCCAATTCCAGAGTTACGTCTTCCATCTTCCAAATTGAAACCCTCTCTGTCAAATTAAAGCATCGATGCCATCGCGGGAGATTTATCTACAATTTGTCTAATGATGCAAAGAAGAAATTGGTTTGGTTGTTCTTCGTAAGGGTTCGATTGCATACGTCGCTCCCAAGGTTGGTCACCATAAACCCCTAGACAACGTTTTTATTTTTTATTATGGTAGAATTATTAATTTTATTTGTATTATCACTGTGTATTGAAGTTCTATTTTGCCAAGCAACTATGTTGAACTTATTTGTTATGTTCCTTTATGTTGTTTTGTCAGTGAGAAAGGAACGGAATGGATCGAGTTGAGATCATTTCAGGTTTACGATCTTGATAAGGTATTATTTAATTATGTATTTACTTTTTTGACAAGCATGCTTATGATACTTATGATTTTTGTTTACATGTTATTGCAGTATGAAAAGAAGGGCATATCAACATGTTATTGCAGTATGAAAAGAAGGGCATATCAATGAAGAGTGAAGGTGACCGTGAACAATCTAAAGGACATATAATCGGCCCTTTAAATGATATCAACAATGAACGGAAATTTGATTATGTGAGTAATTTTGACAAAAGTTGTATCATCTCTCATTACAAAATTATACAAATGAGGTATCCTATTCAGATTTGGCGGCACATGTGGCAACCAGGACTTCTTCTTATGATAATCAATCATTGTTGCCACTTCAGCAAATATTTCAAATAACTGAAGAGGTGATCATATCCCCATTGTATGTATTATTAATTAAAAGTTGCAATTTCAACATATTTAATGGCCAATATTTTTTACTCTTGTAGAAAGATCTTAAAAGTATGGAAGAGGAAGAAAGGAAAAGTTTACATGACTTTCGAGAGGTGATTGAAATGATTTCAACTTCTCAGAAACCTGTTGTTGTTCATAACTCTCTTAACGGTCTGTTGTTCATAATTCGTACTACTTATTATTAGCTAACTTGAACAGTTTTGAACTTACGACTGAAAGATGTTCTGTAACAAGAAAAAAAGTGTAGATTTTTGCAGTTTGTTGGTGTTAGATTAGTTTAGTTTTTATGCGTAAGAGTTGTCAAAACAATGCATATTTGTGCAGTTTATTGCTGTCAATTTAGTGCAGTTTTTATACACTATATAGCTGTCAAAACTGTGCAGATTTATGCAGTTTGTTGGTGTTAGATTAGTGCAGTTTTTATGCATAAAAAGTTGTCAAAACAATGCATATTTGTCAATTTATTGCTATCAATTTAGTGCAGTTTTTGTGCACTATATAGCTGTAAAAATGTACAGTTTTATGCAATTTTTTGTTGTCAAATTATTGTAGTTTTTATGCATGAAGAGCTGCAAAACAGTTCTGATTTGTGCAGTTTATTGTTGTTAGTTTCGTGCAAATTTCTAGCACTATATAGCTGCCAAAATAGTGTGGATTTATGTAATTTGTTGCTGTCAGTTTTGTTTAGTTTTTTTAATGCATTATATAGCTTTCAAAACACTGATGTTCGTTGCTGTCAGGTTAGTTAAGTTTCTTTTTAATACATAACAGAGCTGTCAAAATAAATATTAGATAGTAGTACTTATATTACGTTAGATGTGGATTATGTTCGAGCATGATAACACAAATTTTCAAGTTTCTCATCATTTGTAATGCAAAGTTGAATGAGTACTAATTGTTCAGTTATCAAGGTTGTAATGATGATATCCTTTATGAAAGGCAAAGAGTTTAAACGAGTAATGGGGTTTTCTTATATGTTATCTTGATTATAATCTTGAAGCCTTAATTATGTGTGGTTTAAGAATGCATACAACCTGGTTTCTTGATAATGTTAAAGCACAAATAGACTTAAAGTGTCATGTTAGTGCATTTGGGTCAAGAACCAGCAGGTTTGCCCCTAATTTGATGACTTTGTGATCTACTCGTGTCAAATGCTTTTCCTTTCCGAAGTTGCATACAACATGCCCAATCTGGCGTAGTCATGTATGCTTACAACCATGTCAACAGAGTCCCAAATTATGTTGACCACAATCTTTTAACCAACATTGCTAGAAAGCAATTGGGCTTTCAAGGGTACATTTCATATTAATTTGGATTTTTAATCTATCAGTGTTTCATATTCAATTACTAGAGTGGGCACTTATTTATAGTAATTACATATCTTTGTTCAGGCACATCGCTTCTGATTGTGATGCAGTATCCATCATATATGAAGTTCAAAAATCAAAATTATAAAAATGCATGTAGTGAAGTGCTCAAAGCAGGTATGTCTATTCTCTACTTTTATATTCATTCCTTTGTTTATATTATTAGTGGATGAGCCGATTTAGGTTATGCTAATTATTTCTCCAATGGGTAATACTGAGAAAACAAAAAAAATCAAATTAATTGGAAACTTGGTCAAATGGGTCCCAAGCAAGCCTAGCCACTCGTGAGTTGCTCGAGATCAGCTCGCTAAAAGCTATATTCGGCCGAGCTTAAATGATCCCGAGCTTGGTCTGAGGTTCGTTTAATAAACAAGCCTGTGCACGAGCTTTACTAATCGAGATTAAGCAGGCTCACAAACCTAAATATCATTTTTAGTGAATTGAACCACTTTAGTAGATGAACCAACTTATCATATTTAGTTAACGGGTCAAAAGTACCAGTTTTAGTGAATGTTAGTGAATTAAACTACTTAAGTAGATGGATCAAACTTATCATATTTAGTTAGCGGGTCAAAAGTACCAGTTTTAGTGAATGAGTCAAGCTTTTAATTAGAGTAAACGGGCCACACTTATAGTTTTAGTAAACAATTTGGTTAAGTTTTATTCTTATTAGTTTGAAAGTGGGTGGTTTATGACCTACTATACGCAAGCCATTCTTGGGCTATACGCCTAGTATAGCCCTATATGAGGCGCATATCCCTGGAAATGGCTTGCATGCAGATCATACATCTCATTCGTCGTCTATATTGGTAAATTATTTTTTTTCTTTTTTTAAACAATATATATAATAAAAGAACTTATTGTTTTACAGTAACAATTTATAAATATTATAAAAATTGTAAATAAACCTATAAACAATCGTATAAATATAAATAACAACTTATAAATATAATAAAAGTTTATATTAATAACAAATTATCTTAGAGTTTTGTAGTTTTCATTACCTTTTTAAATAGTTTATCTTTCGATTTTTCACCAACAGGTTATTTGGAGTAGGGTTCTCTTATGACTTATAAAATTCATTTGCTAATGAGGTGTGTGCTCTTGAACTATTTGCTTGCTTATATTCTTTATGCCCTAAAAAGGTTTTGATAAAAATAGTAAACCTTTTTTATGAAACTTTAAGAAGGTGTTCTTTATAATTTTTATACCTTCTAAGGAACATTAAAAGTTGTTTTCTTTATCTTCTTGCTATCTAAAATGCAGAAAAAAAGGATTCTATAATAGTATCATATATGATATAATTTTTCATTTTAATGACTTAGAATATCTTTTTAGCTACCGACTTAAAGAGCATGTCTTTTAATTGGGTCTCTGTTATGCACAGATATGGTGGAGGTTTTGTTGACTTCAGCCAAAGCTAATTTGGAGAACCATATAAAAATTAATTTTCTTTTCTTTTATGGTGCGTAATGGTTCTTTGTAAGCTTCCAATAACAGTGATTGGCTGTTGCTTTAGGTACTGGCTTTTGAAGCTGGAAGAAAACATAGAATCAGGAGCTCATGATGATATTTGCAGGTAAAATGCACCGAAAGACACGGGTGAGCTGTACTGCGCAAATGACAGTTGGTCAAAACACGAGTGAACCATGGATGATGTGCAAGCGAGAAGACAAACTATCCAAATTCCCACAGAGTGCTTGGGTTGATCGTTATACATCATGTTTGTATATAAATACCCGATGTTACTTTATGTTCAATTATTGTTTGAAGTTTGTTTCTGTTAATGTGATTATGTATATGTATGATATTGCATTCTATGCAATTATTGTTTAAAATTAGTTTTTGGTCAACACATATTGTTGAAAATTAGTTTTTGGTCAACTTATTTTCTACTTTTTGTTCATACTTATGTCACTATAACATTAAAACAAATTCAAAAGATACCGGTTAACATGTCAAAATACAATCATGCTTACACTTATTGTTTCTTACGATCTCAGTATGTCATCCATTTTTTTTTTCTGCTCATTTATGTTACTGAACTAATGTAGTCCTCACATTCCCACGTGTTGATAATAATTCCCGTCCACCGGACGGGTAAAATACTAGTTAATTTTTGGTTGAACAAAATGGATTTTCAAAAGACCCCCACTCTATATAGGAAATAAGGTTATATATAGTGGTTTCTAAAACTTCAAATCATAATAAACATTTTTTTTTAACTTTTTAGGTTTATCTATGTTGTTGTTCGTTATTCAAATTTGACTCGTAAAAGTGGAAATTTAAACTTCAAATTATAGATTCTGTTTTATTTTCCCTGGAGAAGTTCAATCAATTAGCCTGGAAAAGTTTATGCATTTTTCAATATTAGCTTATAACGTTAATCTTTTGTATGTCTAGTGTCTAGCATCTCACTAGCATTTTAATTTCTAATAAAGTTACCTTGGCATTAAAAAACAGAGATTAAACCGAATTCATATTTCGATTTGCAAATCAAGTTACAGATTTGTGATTTTCAAATGGATCGGGAAACTGAAATACTACACACACACACACACACACAATTTAGGCGCTCGTTTTAGTATAAAGTGAGTTCGGTTTAAAAGGTATAAGAATCGATAAGAATGTGACGCATGTTTGTTGTTTGTTATATGGGCTAGAGGTATTTTTGTCCATTTATGTGCGCAGACTACATCACAACTATATAATATAATATAACATTGCATCTATAATAATATAAAAATTACCCTTGTACGCTCAGTTATAATAATATAATTACGTAGTTATTCATTATCCACACAAGAAAACTATTTTTCTCCAAGAAGAGACTTTATAGCATTTTGCTTATTGATTATATATATCAAGGCTTTTTAAGTAAAAATTACATTTCTATGTGCGAAGCAAGTAAATATATTATTTAATTCACTCGTGTATAAACTTATATGCGTTGAAATGGACGATACCACAAAGGGGTGGGGTGATGATCCCGCTAAGCACCGTGAGTCCACATGTACCTTGCCATGCCATGCTATGCTGCTCCCACTTATTATATTCCAATGTGATTTAAGACTTTAACTAGATCAAAATAATACAATACTCGAGCTAAAATTTACACATATAACTAAGTAAAGTTAAAGTTAGTGTTGTAATATGTCAAAGATTTTATTGAGCTACTTATGTATAACTCGAGATCAAGCTCAATTGAGACTAGCCTTATTGACTTTGAGCATGTGGTTAAGCTTAAAATCAAGCTCGATACTTGATCAAACTAAAATTTTTAAGAGCTTGATTAAACTGTTATCGAGGTTTTCAACGCTATTTACCATGACATTATTGAAAAAGAAAAAATGTATACTACTTTTAGAAAAATGTAGCATGTCCTTAATGAGACATCCTGATCCTGATAATTAAGATGCGTGTCTTACAACCAAAAAGTTAGAAGTTTCAATTCTGAAAAAGGCAAGTTATGGTGTACAGTAACTCAACGATGTCAAAGAACGATAACTTTGTTTTCAGATTCAAAAGAGAGTAGCGGCGTAGTTTGTTGCTCGCTTAGCTGCCTCTCTATTGTAGTTGGATCCTTTTATTTGCCAATAAAAAAAAAGTGAGAAGTCATACCAAAAAACAATAATAATAATTAAATTAACTTAGAAAATCTTTGAATGGTTGTTAAGAAAATAACTGTTTACCTTTAACACCTTTAGTTTTTTAAGTTTATTTTTATGTTGATAAAAAAATCTCAAAACAAAACAAAATAAAATAAATATCTCTCTAAATAATCCCAATTGTTATGTATTGGTAGATAGTAATCCCAACTTTAAAAATCACTACCAGCGGTTCCAACTTTCAACTATTTTTGTTTCAATGGACCTCCGTTATTAAACGCTTAAAGGCGTTAAGTTTTTTTCCGAGTCTCAAACTGATGTTTTAAGGATTTTGATCGGAAGAACGATACGATTCGACTGAAGTAAAACTTATCACGAAACGGTGATCCAAGCGACGAAACAATGTTTCAATTCAGTTGTTTGAATTTCCAATTAACAAAAATCAAGTCATGTGAATCGCCGTTCCATTACATCTGTCGAATCGTATCGTTCTTCTGATCAAAAACCCTAAAACATTGGTTTGAAACTCGAAAAAAAACTTAACGGTGTTAAGTGTTTTTAACAGAGTTCCATTGAGACAAAATTATTTGAAAGTTGATACCACTAGTAGTGATTTTTAAAGTTGAAATTGTTATCAGCCAATACATAAAAGTTTGGATTATTTACTTCCAATTTGCCTTAATATTGATATGATTTATAAAGCTCTTCTTGTTACTTCTATCTACCTATATATTATACTAATAAAATAAAATAATGAGGGTGATGTGTCAGTCTCATATTCCTTCTTGGCTAATTTTTCCCTCTCAAATTCTTAATATCTTTTTATAGGCGTTCTAGAAACTTTCCATATAAATAAAGATGATATATTCTAAAATTGAACAATTCATAATAAACAAATAATGTTTATTGCAATTTATATGAGAAAATCTAAAACTAAAAATGGAATGGAAATATTTAGTCAATCTCAATTTTAATTTAAAATATATATAATAATGTCATGCATAATAATATAAAAAGGATGTACCAATAATAATAATAATAACAATAATATATGATTTCTTAGATTAGGTGTTTATTTAAAAATTAAATCACTCTCTTTAATATCTTAACTTTTCTAAATATCTATATTTTGTAGTGTAACAACAAAAATATATATATATATATATATATATATATATATTTTTCTAATTTAAAATACATTTTCATATGTAAAAAACGGATTTTAATCACAAAAGAATGGATTTGTGACATTAATAGCTAATTAACCTAATATTTAATTCATATAACAAAATCCGAATTGTTTTTACATACTATTCTCTAATCCTACTTATTTAAATAAATATACAATTAAAATTGAGAATGTTACTATTGCAATTGATCAACGTCTTCTAAGTGTATCACACCTTTCATTATTGTAATTTTTCCTATTCAAGTCTTTTCTTTTGATTTATTATACAATTACATATCAAACATTCCAATGAAAATCAATGTTTCAATGGACTCATAATTAACTTCTTTTGTTATCAAACTTTTAAAACTTTAACGCCATAACGACATTGGCCGCGGGTGAGCTCTTTTATTTGTAATTTTTTTACTAAATTGATACAAAATAATAATAATAAATGGTCATTTGTTTTTAATTATGTCTTATGGTGTGCAATAATGGGTAAAAACGTGAAGACGCTGGGCGTGACAATTGGGGTACTGCCACTAATAAGATTGAAGTGTAATTATTTACAAATTTGAAACATATAGACTTGTCACCTCTTGTAAGTCAACTTCTTTCATTTATATATTGCTTTAATATTGAACTTTGTATTTGTGTTATCTTACATTTTATTTTATTAATAATACACAACAAAAAAATGTATGCTTAACAATAAGTCCAATGCCAGAGAAAATACATTGTATGGTTAAAATCATTAGTTCTTTTGGTAGCTTATTTTATTTAACGAAATGTTTACTTTTGAGAGACTAACTGCATATACAGAAAATATACTTTTACTTTTATGCTTATGACAATTTCCTTCAAGAAGTTGTAAAGTAATCCTTTTTTACTTTTCTTCAATTTGTAAATTATAAACTTCATAGTATTTGTATATATATTCGAATATATTTGTAATATTTTTTTACATAATTATGTTTTATGTTTAACATTTAGTTTTTTTATTTCAAATAATTCATTGTATTAATTTGCACATTGACAAATTTCGTATAATACACGGGTTATAAAGCTAGTTTTTGTAATAATGAACCTAAATTTACATATTATATGTCGTAGCACATGAATCATGATTTATTTTAGACCAAGATAGAGTTGACCCAAACTTCATGGCATCTTCCTCACTCTTCCACATTTATACTTATGCAGCTTGCAGGCTTCAAATCCCACCTCCTTGAATCTTCCAGTTTGCACACAACAAACACACCTCTCTCTCTCTCTCTCTCTCTCTCTCTCACTAAAAACACATACTTTGACTAGTCATACATTCCAATTTAAGTCATCAAGATCCAAACTTTCACCATAAAACCCTTAAATCCACCTAATTGCTTCATGGGTCTTCAATCTTTAAGCTAAAAATTTAATCTTTTTCACCAATCTTGAATTCTTGATCCATTTCTTGCAAAATCCCATCTGGGTATTGTGGATTTCACTTCAAGAAAATGGCACCAAGCTCTGTGGTAGTCACACTAGACAAATCAAGCAACATCTCTTTACTAGAGCTTGATGACTCTGAAACACCTGTGTTTCTTGAAAAACAAAAAACAGCAAGCACAAAGCAGTTTTCTTGGCTGCTTTTACTCAAAGCTCAAAGAATATTATCTTTCTTTCCATGGGTAACAATGGGTGTTTCAAAAATAACCAAATCTGTTAAAAAAAGGGTTGCTTTATCAGATTCAATCAAAGATGAAGTCAAGTACAAAGAAAGAATCATGTACAGGTTCATAAGGGCATTTCTTGTCATTTCTGTTATTGCTTTGGTGGTTGAAGTGTTTGCTTATTTTCAAAACTGGGATTTGAATTTTATTATCCCTAATGAAGCTATGGGGCTTTTACACTTGTCTTACATGGGTTGGATTTCATTCAGAGCTGAGTATATTGCTCCATCTGTCACTATGTTGTCACAGTTTTGTGTGCTGCTGTTCTTGATCCAGTCTCTTGATAGATTCATACTTGGGATTGGGTTCTTTTGGATCAAGTTCAAGAAAATTAAGCCAGTGGTTGACATTGATGATCAAAGCGTTGATCTTGAAGATCCTGCCACTTTCCCCATGGTTCTTGTTCAGATTCCCATGTGCAATGAAAGAGAGGTAGTTAACCAATCACACACAAAAAAAAAAAAAATCTTTTAGTTAATCTTGATTTAATTTTTTGTTAATGTTTTGTTAATATTTTGTGTGATGAAGGTGTACCAACAATCAATTGCAGCTGCTTGCCAATTAGACTGGCCAAAAGATAGGATCTTGATTCAAGTTTTGGATGACTCAAGTGATGAAATTTTACAGATTTTGATAAGAAATGAAGTGAATTCATGGCAAGAGAAAGGGGTGAATATAATCTACAGACACAGATTTGTTAGGACAGGATATAAAGCTGGAAACCTTCATTCAGCTATGTGTTGTGATTATGTTAAAAACTATGAATTTGTTGCCATCTTGGATGCAGATTTTCAGCCTAATCCTGATTTCCTTAAGCTGACAGTTCCTCACTTTAAGGTAACAAACTTACTAACTAACCTAATCTATACTATCTATGTATAATGTATGTATCTCTCACCAATAATTGATAATAGGTGTGCTGTATGGTATGCACACACTCTATATTGAGCAACTAGTTCACCTTTTATTTTATTTTATTTTTATTTTTTTTTCATAGTTGGTGATTAAGTAAAATTATTTAAAAAAAGTTAGTTCACCTTTTTATTTTTAAAGTCTGTAACTTTTTTTCCAGTTTCCCGCCGGAGGCATTTACTCATTTTTTTAATATAATTCTACTCTTGCCGTGCGAAAAAAAATTTAAAAGTTAGTTATTTTAACAAGTGTTGTTCACTTGTTCTAGCTATTATTATTTTTGGTACATTGATTCACAAGAACTTTTAACTTTTGGTCAAGGCTATTATTATTTTAATAAATGTTAACCAACTGAAATTATCTAATGTTTTTTTTTAATTTTCGTGTTATTTTAGGGGAAACCCGACTTGGGTCTGGTTCAAGCGAGGTGGTCGTTTGTGAACAAAGACGAAAACTTACTCACGAGGCTACAAAACATCAACTTGTGTTTCCATTTTGAAGTCGAGCAGCAAGTGAACGGTCACTTTCTGAACTTCTTTGGCTTCAATGGGACTGCGGGCGTGTGGAGGATCAAAGCATTGGAAGAATCTGGTGGGTGGCTTGAAAGGACAACAGTTGAAGACATGGATATTGCGGTTAGAGCACATTTGAATGGTTGGAAGTTTATATATCTTAATGATGTGCGAGTTCTTTGTGAGTTACCCGAGTCTTATGAAGCTTATAAGAAACAACAGCATCGATGGCATTCGGGCCCGATGCAGTTGTTTCGACTATGTCTCCCTGCAATCCTCTCTTCCAAGGTTTGTTACATTCAACCACTTTTAAGTTTCCAACTTTTTTCGCTAAAATCATTTAGTTTTTTTTTTGTTCTTCTAAATTCAACAACTAATAAGTTTTCCGAAGTTTTTTTTTTTTCCTTTTAAACATCTGGTAAATAAGTCAGTAAATAATAATCAAGTTTCATAATTGATCAATTTAAGTCAAAACTGAAAATAAATAATCAGTAAACAGTATCAAAGATTCATATATGTTTCACTTGCCTCACCTAATTTAAGCCAAATTTGGTGTTTGAGTTTATAAAACCGTTCGGTTTTGTTTTCACAATGGGTTCGATTCAGTTTCATTTTTTTCAGTTTTTCCATGCGGGCTTGGATTTTTGGGCCGAAAAAATGGGCTAAAATAGTGAAAGGGAGCCTGAAAATTTGGGCCTAAATTTCTTTTTAATTGATTATTACAAACTTGAACTTAAATTTACTTAACATTCAGTAACAAATGTTAGTTTTTACGGGTACGGTTTGGTTTTCGGTTTTCTTATGTCGGTCAGTTCACTTATGAGTCCGTTATTCGATTTCTTGCACACCCTTTTCAAAATCTTGAAAAATTATTCAACTTTTGTTGTTCTTGCAGATATCCAAATGGAACAAGATTAACTTGATCTTCTTATTCTTCCTCCTCCGAAAAATGATCCTACCATTCTACTCCTTCACTCTCTTCTGCGTGATCCTACCACTAACAATGTTCATACCCGAAGCCGAGTTACCAATCTGGGTCATCTGTTACGTCCCAGTCACGATGTCGATACTAAACATCCTCCCATCCCCCAAATCATTCCCATTCCTAATGCCATACCTCTTATTCGAAAACACAATGTCGGTAACCAAGTTTAACGCCATGATCTCGGGCCTGTTCCAGCTCGGGAGCGCATACGAATGGGTCGTCACCAAGAAAACCGGTCGGTCATCAGAGTCAGACCTGTTGGCATTTGCAGAACACGAGTCAAAAGGCGAGGGCAAGATTCAACGACGGTTGTCTGAATCCGTGCTTGAAATGCTTGGGAAGTTGAAGGAACAAGAAGCTCCAACCTTCGAAAACAATAAGAAGAAAAACAAGATTTATCGGAGGGAACTTGCACTTGCATTCTTGCTACTTACTGCTGCAGCGAGAAGTCTTTTATCGGCTCATGGGATTCATTTCTACTTCTTATTGTTTCAAGGTTTGTCGTTTCTTGTTGTCGGGCTGGACTTGATCGGGGAGCAGGTAAATTGAAGTCGGGTCGGTTTTGGATTATGTGGATTTAGTGTTGGTACATACGTATTCAATAAGGGGATTTATCGCGCTGGATATAGAACGATATACGGATATGATATGAGAGTTGAATTTTTTGGTTTTGTTGTTGTATAAATAATCATTAGTGTTCTTGATTCTTAAATTCGTTGTTCAGTTAATAGCAGTTGATACTTAACTTAAACAGTGATTATATAAAGATTCATTTCGTGTTCGATGTAATGTCCAGGAGAGATGGTCTGGTTGTTGCTGCAAGTGTGTACACTAACTTGAATAACTGATGTAACCGAACCCAACAAAAAATCAACGGTTGGTTTTATGTTTTTAGAAACCCGTTTTTTGGGTTCGGTTTTGCTATAAATCAAAACCATAAATGAGTTGAACTGCAAAAATCGATTTTAAGTAAATTTATAAGAAAATAATAATTTGTGTATCTCAAAAACTTTAGGTCCAAATGTGTCGTGTCAGTTAATCATTAATTAACAAAAAATAAAAAATAAAAATCAGGCCCGATTTTATTATTTTAGGACTTTTTTGTTAGACCCAAATTTTCAATCCCAAATGGTAAAACCGAACATAATCCATTGTAAAAATTGAATAAAAGAAAAATCAAAGCCAACGGTTTTTAATAACCCAAAATCAAATTTTAGGTTTTTGGTTCGGTTTGAACCTTTTGTATTTGTGGGTAGGATTTTGTTTAATGTTCGTCTTTACGGTTGCATAAAGATTGTGATCCGTGATCTCTACAATCTGAATTTGGGCGTATTCGTATCGTTAGTTATGCCTTCTTGGTTACTGAAACAAGGCATTGGTAGCTTTACAAGTTGTGCCAGCTAGGTCATAACAACCATGTGAAGATTCACATTCTTGAATTTGATAAGAGGAGCCACATAATAAGCGGATCCGGAAAATATTCAGTCTATGTTTGCTATATTGCAGGAATTCGAATAATAAGATAGGAAGTTGTGAACTAGACAGATTGCGTTTTTGAATTCGTTCATTTACGTTCGTGAATGTTTATTTAGGTTCATTCATTAACGTAGTTTATGCTCGTTCATTCGCCAACAATTGTTTAAACTTTTTTATACATGTTAATTTTTGTTAGTTCATTTAAATATATATTCAAATTTGTTTATTATTAATATAATTTATAAGCAATTTAATTTTTATATTTTAAAACCATTTGTTGCCTTATATGTGAATTAGCCAGTTTAGAAAGATATAATTTGTAGATTTATTAGCCCATTCTGGCCCATCAATGATAACCTTGTTTAGCCCATCACAAGGGGCAAACAAATAGACCTATTAGTAATTAGGCTATTAGCTATAGCCTATAGGCGAGGCTTGAATGTTTAATTTTTTTAAGTACTAGTTTGAGGCCGGTATAATATACGAGTTTTTAATGAAAGATAAAAATATAGTATATAAATTTCTATTGATGTTTGGCAAACTAAATAATGTACAGAATTGAATAAATCTTGAAGAGAAAAGTGTTGCAAGTTATCCTAGCTCGGTCCATTTTAATCATACATAATTATGTTTTTTTAATTTTGAGTAATTGGTGGTGAGATGGTGACGAAACTTGGACAACAGGTGACGTGGTGGTTGGGGGGGGAGGGGGGCTGAATTTGTATATTTATATTATATATTATACATCTCTATTACATGTATTTATATAATCTTTTCAATATTTCATGTAATCTAAGAGGCTGTTTGGCAATTAAGTGTTGAATCAATATGACTGATTAAAACATAAATTCTGAATAATTCAACATGTTTCTGAAATTTAACCATTAAGAGGCTCCATGAGCCAATATAACTAAACACATACTACCTCAGACCGGTTCAGAGATAATCTTTTAATGGAATCCTTAGAGAATATCAAACAACTCTCAAGTAAAAATTTTAGCCGAAATTTGATTTTGATTATTAAACAAACTGAACCGAAAGTTGAAAAATTAGCCGAACAAACCAAGCCAATTAATCAAAATCTGAATGATTAATTTGATTGATGTTAATAAGTAATAACCGAACCTAGCTTATGGGCGAGTTGGGCTCGGTGGTTCGCCATGGACATAAGGGAAATGAAAGGTTCATTAATCAAGTCCGACATTTGGCGCCAATAACCCAAAACAAAACCTTTACACTCATGTCGTAAGCCGCAATCATCAATGGAGAACGAGGAGGACGTGTGTTACATTGTTAGGAAATGAGACATTGTTGGTGTTTACGAAAGCTTGAGTGACTATCAATCTCTGGTCCCGTCTTTTTTAGCTTGGCCGATAATAATCCCATCTTAAAAATTACTTTCACCGGTCAACTTTTCTCACTATTTGTTTTCATTGGACCCCGCTAAAAAAAACTTAAGTTCTCTTTCCAATTTCAAACTGATGTTTTAGGGCTTTTGATCGGAAGGAGGATACGAGTCAATTTATGTAAAGTTTACCTCGAAACGGTGCTTCAGTTCAGGTTTTTAAACTTCCAATTAACTAAAATCAAACCGTTTGTAGCACCGTTTCGAGATAAATTTTACATAAATCGACTCGCATTCTCCTTTCGATCAAAAGCCTTAAAACATTAGTTTGAAATTCGGAAAAACCTTAATGGAGTTAATTATTTATTTATTTATTATTTTTAGCGAGGGGCAATGAAAACAAATAATGTGAAAGATGAAACCGGTTGTAGCAATTTACTGAGGGGGATTATTATCGATCAGCCTAAAAAAGATGGGATTAATAGAATCCAGTTTTCCTTATGATATTGTTGAATTTTGATTGTTTTATTTAATAAATTTTTTGAGTGTTGTGTTGTTTAGCTGTGTTTTCCAGATGTTGCTGTGTTTAAAATTTAAATGCTATCGGTATGGTGTTTGAGAAGATATAGAACTGTTGTTTCACCAATGCCAACTTATATATATATAGGCTAAGTATAAAATAAAAACCCACTTGAGTTATGAAAACTCTAAAAACTCATTCTCAACCACATGTTTTTAATTAATGTTTAAATCTTGTCCATAATTAAAGTGAATAAAAAATGTAAATATAAATATAATTTTTTCTCTCTCCTGAAAACATATATAAAAATTAGTAAAAAAATGTTAAAAAATAGCAAAACATTTTTTTTATGTTTCGATGTTTTGTATTAAATGTTACAACATATATTACATGTAACAAAAAAAATGATGTTAGATAGGATTTTCGTGGGTTTTCACAACTCAAATGGGTTTTTATTTTAACCTTACCCTATATATATATATATATTGTACATATACATGCTTGTAGATTTTAAGTAGAGAATCGAGAGAATTGCATAATAGACTTATATACAGTGTTTGACAAAAGTATAACCATCTTATGTGTAACATTTAAAGCAAAAGGTACAAGTTTACATGTGATTCTCATGGTGCTGCAAAAGGTAACCCAGGACCGGCTGGTGCAGGGGTTGTGCTACGTGCAATAGATGGAAGTGTGGTATGAGTTACTCGACTCAAATAGTAAATAAATTATACTTACTATCATGTAATAATTAATATTTTGCAATGTTAATCTTTGTGGTCATGAATTTTATAGGTTTACCATTTGCGACAAGGTCTTGGTGTGGCAACTAATAATGTGGCTGAATATCGAGCTATGATTTTAGGGTTGCGTTATGCTCTTGATAGAGGATTTAGACATGTTCGCGTGCATGGTGACTCTAAACTTGTTTGTATGCATGTATTTATTTTCTTTTCTACTTTTCTTTCTTATGTATATTTTTTTGAACAAGCTTGAAAAAACTTAGATTTATGTGTTGATGAATGATGAGACTAGTAGCATGCATTGTACAACCTTGCTCTTTTGAACAAAAGTTTTTGTTAGTAATTTGTTTTTTAAATGATTTTTAAGTTAAAACTTGAGCTCGAACCGAGTCAAACTTTAACGAGTGAAGCTTAAGTAGGTCATGATTAGCTTGACTTGCCCTCAAATCTGATATAAGTTTAAAATGCCAGTAAAAAATAAAATGAGTCTAATAGGTTTAAAGGTTTCCAAGTGTTTGTTTTGTTTCAAAATTTCTCTTCTAATTTTTTTTCACATTATATATATATATATATTAAAAACCAAAAGATTCACCACTCACAAATTCACTATTCATCATATATACACGTTTTTAGCTTGATGTGCGATCTTTTAAAGCATGTGACTTATTACACTTTTTATAAATTAAAAAACAAGTCATAATTTTGATTTCTTAAACTTTTCTCATAAACTTTTAACGTTTTTTAATTATGACTCTATAGTTTATGATTTTGTGCGATTTCTTCTCATGCATTTTTTTACATTTTTTAATTACAACACTTTTTTGCTTTCAATTTTTGTCACTAAATAGTTTTGTGACGGTATCGTAACGAGCTGAACCGATAATGATCGAGTTCTCACCGCAACGCATGAGGCCTCTAACTTGTTTGTTTGTAAATATCATGAAACCATAAAATGTTTTTTTTATATAATTTTAAATGTATTATATTATAAATATATTATGTATTGTGATATGCTTCCGTATAGCATCATTACTGTGTAAGCATATGTTTGCTTGACCTTTTCAGTTACGTTTGGTGAATGAAGGGAATCAAAATCAACTTCGAATCTTAAAATCCCCTATAAATATAAAATAAGAAAACATTACCCCATGTTAGGTTTTGAAAATGGTCGGACAACATGTCTTAAGCATCAAGATTTATGCTTAGATTGCATTGGAGATCGACACTTTCTTATTATTTAAGGGACCCTAACACTTTAAACAAGTATATAACGGATCAAGTGGATCTAAGTAATTATATCTACTTCCAAGAATAATACGATGGTTTTGATTTTTAAACGCGGGAGTTCATATGTTGCGAGTGTCGGGTTGCTTGATGATCAAAATGTGAGGATGTTACTGTGACGATTTCTATAAAAAATCTATGTTTGATGGTAGCATTGCGTTGATGTTCTCACGAATCATGGTGCTTACATCACCGATTGTAACATCATACACAAATATGTTATTAGTTGGAGAACGAATAAGTTTGTAACTATATTGTTAATTAAGAATTAAGAATTAATTTTCTCAAAGGGTTAAATATTGTAGGCTTTAAATTTCATTTGACTTTGATATCTTTTTAAATCGTTTATATCATTTTCAGATTATAGCGTTCTATTGGTACACAAATTAATAATCAAATGACACAAAAAGCAATTTTTTTAAAAGGAGATGTTCTTTTTCGTAATGTTAATCAGACGTTTGTAAAAAATCAAATGTTTTCCCTTTAAATGGGGGGGGGGGGGGGTCGAACCATCACAATAATTCTATTAAACCGTTACAACCCTTCATTAAAAGAGTAACAATTGGGTATAACTAATTGTAGGAAACATTTAGCTATTGATGCTGCCAACTTTCATTCGACGCTTGGGTGTGACCCTTTCAACTGCTTTGTATTTAACATTCAGTAGAAAAGTTATCGGTTGTAGGAAACATTTAGCTATTGATGCTGCCAACTTTCATTCGACGCTTGGGTGTGACCCTTTCAACTGCTTTGTATTTAACATTCAGTAGAAAAGTTATCGGTAGGAATATTGTTGCTATTGATGTTCAGTAACATTGTTGCTATTGATGTTCAGTAACATTGTTGCTATCGACTTTCAATAACTCAGTTGTAACTTGCAAACCAACCGTCACTCTTGTTGCTATCAATCAACAGTAATTTTCTATTAAACTCTTGTTGAATTTAAATATCATCTTCTTACGACTTTTAGTTTTGTAAAAGAAAAGATTTGGGTTTCTGAAGAAACACTAAGTGAACCCTGGACAGATTATAGATAATCTGGGGGTTAAGTAATGTTTCCCACGGATGAGATCTAGCTGAGAAGGTTGTTCTTCAGGAGACCTGCAAAACAGACACCGTAAGCTCGTCACTGAGAAGGGGGGGTTCCTCCTTGTGACCACCCTCCGGCGTGAGAATCAGACTAGATTGCTCTGAATATAAGAGTATATTAAGAGATTGCTAGATAAGATTGAGATATCAGATGATGTCCTTACCCTTCCAAGGTGTTGGAGTATTTATAGCCGAAGGTAGGTTTCCAAGCAGGTACAGCCGGCTGAATAGTATTCCTGTTCTACCAACAGTGGACGTATGCACAGGCCATGCTGGTTGGTGGATAGGTTACGGCCAACAGTAACAAGGTCGGCTGTATACTGTTCCTTTACTGCCGGCTACGCACTGTTCCACCAACTGTAGGCTGCGCACGTCCCCTCGTAAGGGTTGGTGAGTAGGCAGCGGCTAATAGTGACAAACAGTACTAGAGGGTGCTCCTCCTCGTATTGTTGTCGGTGAGCTGTCACCCTTGATTAGTTCATGGGCCGCTCTGGTCAAACTGTCTGTTCCGTCCATACCTTAGTAGGTATAGTACGAAAGACCTTCCAGAAGCATACGGACTGGCTCATTTAAGCGGGAGTGTTCCCGCCTTGCTCATTCCTTCATGTGACAACTGAAGTAACGAATGCCTTGTGCGTGTAGCCTTGCTGTTAGTGCGGGTAGCCTTCCCTGATGGCTTGTATCCGCAGCTGCGGGAACAGGCGGGGTACTTTACCATTGGGAGGCTTTCCCTGCGGGTACAGCTGGCGTACTGCGCGTAAGGTTCTTTGAGCATGGTGGGTCCTGCTGGAGCAGTTGGTCATCGCGCAGACGTCCCTGTTCAAGGTGAGTCTTGCGGGTCCAACTGGGCTCTGCTGGGACCTACCTCTTCAAGTCCCCCCAGTCCAATGTTCTTCTCATGAATTATTAATAAGTGAGGTGAACTTTTGGACTTAGCAAGGGGTTTTGAAAAGGATTTAGTTTTTCGGTTTTCCGTGGTGATTCATCCCGCGGTTTTCCTGATGTCACGCAGAAATTCCCGACTTTTCTGCTTGACCTTTGGGCGTGAAGCGGGTAAGTTTGTAACCTCCTCGCGCGTCAGGAGTGTTGAGTCCCAATTGTGTGGATTCTCCATGAGGTTTTGGTGGTTTTCGACATAGTGATCATTTATGCTAAAACCACCAATTCCATTTTGGAGTTTCAAACAATATAGTTCTCGACGTTCCCGTCGTGCGGGAATGTTATTCACGTTTCCGCAAGCATGGCCCAGAAGATCCTTCTTGGTTTGAATTCCCTGCAGAGTGCTAAGTACGTGAAGGGTTTTGCCTTGACACTGTACCCGCACTTGCCTTACGGTTACTTTACTTCCAAGGTATTCTTGGCGTCAATTCCCTGCGGGTGCTAAGTATGTGAAGGGTTTTGCCTTGACACTGTACCCGCACCCGTCTGATGGTTACTTGGTTGCCAAGTTATTCTTGGCTTCAATTCCCTGCGGGTGTTAGGTATGTGAAGGGTTTTGCCTTAACACTGTACCCGCACCCGTCTTACGGTTACTTGGTTGCCAAGGTAAGGGGTATTTTCCCGCTCACTTTTGAATCTTTTTGAATTTTGAATTTTTTGAAATTCGAAGAGTTGGTGGAAAGATAGGAACAGTCCAAACATCTGAAACGTCGTGCGACGGTTTCTTCTGACTGTGTCAGGACGTGCAGGAAGTTATGGCGACGTGACAGTACATGGTCATTCCAGACGCTTTTTCAGGCGCGTGGGCGCGATTTTTCGGGCGCGTGGCCGCGAAATTAATGGTGTGCGTCCTGTCAACAGCTGTTGCCAGCTTGCTTTTTGCCACGTGTTATAGTTTCATTGCACCTTCGTTTTCTCTCTCTTCCGCATTAATTTCATCGCATTAATTGCGATTAGTATATAAAGGGGGAGAGGGTTATTTGTAATCCACACTTTCACTCTTCTTCATCTTCTTTACGATTTCCGGCGAATACTTATCCTTTTCAGGCAAGCATTCTCCCGAAATCGTTTTCTTCTTTTACAAGATGTCTCGTGAAATCGATTCTACAGCTGACGACAGAAGTACTGCTGGTGAGTGCCAGTGTGCTCTTCCTGGCGATCTGTACCGGTATGTTGTCAGGAAGTTCATGCTCGAGTCTCTCGAGCCTGAGTTTTCTGAACCCCATCAGACCGTGTACGATGCCCCCCGAGGCAAGATCGGGGTTTATGCAGCATTCTTTGTCTATGGGAATCTTAGGTTCCCATTGACAAAGTTTGTTTACCGTGTCCTTGAGAGGCATGGTGTTCACTTGACCGAGTTGCACCCCATGGCGATCGCCAAGATTCGCCATTTTGAGTGGGTGTGCCGGATACTGGGCATTGAGCCCTATGTTGACCGCCTGATGACCTTCTACACTTGGAGGTGCATCCAGGGGTGGTACACGTTGACAACCCGGATTAAGGGTTTGAAGATCTGTGCGACCGAGCGCAGTCTTCGCGCGTGGAAGATGGAGTTTTTCTTCATATCCGCCCGCGCCATCCCCATTGCTATGAAATTCAAGAATGGGCAGGCACTTCCCAGCCTTCACGCTTCCAGCTACCAGGAGGCGGAATGGTTTGCCCAGATATCTCGGGTCCAATCTCCGGTTTACCGGTTTGCGGAGTCCGGGATGGTAATGCTGGGGATGAGCCGGGTGTGGAAGGAGGCTGATGCGCGCAAGATTCCGATCGTCCTCGAATACGGTTCGAACTCTGTTCCTTACGGTATGCCTTTTTCCCTTTTGTTGATTTTGAATTTCTTCTAACTTTTTTCCTGTTTATTTCAGAGGGGAACGACCTGCAGTCGCTCCTGAACCCGCGGGAGGCTGACGGTCCCGCACGGATGGGTACTCACGCTCTAGATGAGAACGAGTTGCCCATCCTCGAACAAACGGCGGATCGGTTCGTGGAGGTCTATCCGCTAGGCCATGAGATCCTCAGTGCCCGTCGGCCAGGTAAGGCGCTCTTCGCCCCTCGACCTCTCAATGCTGAAACCTCTGCTGGAATTCCTCTAATCGTATGTTCTGATGAGGAATCCGCAGATGGTCCTCCGTTGGTGCGGAAGAAGAAGGCTGCCGGCGGGAAGGGAAAGGAGAAGGTGGCTTCCACTGCCGATCCGGTGGCTCTGTCTGACTCGGAGACTGAGAGCGAAGAGGTGGCGGGGAATCCCGGTGGTGGTAAGACCACAGCTCCGGAGGTTGCGACTGTCACCTCCGGAGAGCCAAAGAAGACGACAGTGACCGGCGCAAAAAGGCCGGCTCCATCGGGTCCGTCCCCGCCTCTCCGTACCTTTAGGCTCAAGAAAACCCGTAAGTACAACTTTCTTTTAGCTTTTATCTTCATAGCTTTATCTGTTTTAACACTTTTCTTCTTTACGCAGGCGTGGATGTTGGCGCATTCCAGGGTGAAGCGCCTAGTAGTACCTCTCCGCCAATGACGGTAGGCTTGGTCAGCCTACCTGAGGCGTCGACCCAGGCGCCTGCGCCTGCTTCCGCTGGATCAGTTGCTCACTCCTTTGAGCCGACTGTTCCAGCCGAGATGACGTCACCGCCGGCTGTGAGTGCGATTTTTACAGCATCCTTCACAGAGCCGGCGGTTACGATTGCCGCGGATTCTGCGGCGGCGACCGCAGTGGCGACCACGGCGGCTGCAACCATGCCCCCACCATCGGCAACGACGGCCGGTCCATCAGGTACGCGTGGGGCTTCTCGCATCTCTCCGCCACCTTCCCATCTGCCTGACCTCTTGGATGGATTTCCATTGGGTTCAGGTGATGGGTTCGGCGGCTATCGGCCTGTAATTGACCCTACAGGTGCGTAGGGTTCTTTTGGCCCATTTTTCTACATATATTTTTTATCATTTTTTCCTAACTGCTTTTTGTTTTTTGCAGTGTCGGATTCCAATGAAGTGTATGTTCCACGATGGAACATCCGCCGAGGAACAACCCTTCGTACCCCTGTGGAGTGCGTGGAATGGGCTCGCCACGCTGCTCCCCATGGTGCGTTGGGGGAAGCCATGGCTAGCTACCAGGAGGGTAGGCTAACCAACGAGCTTCGGGTTCTCCATGCCCGGATGCAGCCGCGCGTCGAGCTGCTTTGTCGTGAAAACGACAAGTTGAAAGCAGCTCGCGCCAAGGAAGTATCTCAAGCGCGGGCTCTTCGGGAGGAGAACCAACAGCTGTCCGCAGCTGCTGCGGAGAAGGAGAAGGCCTTCAAGGCCCTCGAGGTTGAGGTTCAAGCGCGACTCGAGGCCCGCTCCAAGGCTGCCCAAGCTGTTAACGAACAGCTTCGGCTGGCTAAGGAGACTGCGAGGAACGCAACCGAGAGGGCCACCAAGGCTGAAGCCGTTGCTGAGCCTTTACGCGTGGAGAATGAGGAGCTCAAGGCCAAATTAGAGGCTCTCCAACGTGCTCATGATGCCTTGGCGATGGAAGATGCCAAGAAGCTCCAGGAGATCTTGGACCAGAGGGGCGTGCTTGACCATACTGAGCGGAAGCTTAAGGGCGTCGAAGAGGCTGCCGCAAAGGAAGTGCTACTTGCCAACCTTAACAAAAGCGAAGCCGAACGCGCCTGCACCCAAGCTCAAGCCGCCCTTCAAGAAGCTCTGGTTGCCAAGGAATGGCTTCTTCGAGAAGCGTTGTCTCAGGTAAGTCTATCTTCATGTCTTCACGCTTTTCTTTGTAAATAGGGTGTTGACACTTGTATATTTTCTTATGTAGGTTGTGCATCGGGTCTTCTAAGAGACATCTTACGACGATGCTATGAGCGCAGCCCTCAATGCTTCTCACGAGGATGGGGAACGGGTCGGCTTCCTGCTTGGTCTAGGGTTTGTTGAGAAAGGCGTCCCGCCATCCAACTTCCCTTTGTACAATGTAGATACTGAAGCCATATATGACCAAGCAGTAAATCAATACGCCGCCTTCTCGCATCCGGTGGTGGAGAAGGTGAATGAAGTTGCTGCTGCTGATGACGGGCTAACTATCCTTAAGGCTTTCCTTGAACAGCCACGCTCTACTGACGGCGCTGGTCCAAGTGGAAGTGGCCCTGAAGCCTGATCCTGAAGATCCCTTCCCGCTGCTAGGACAGATTTAGTTTGTATAGATTTACTTTCTTGTAGGCGGGTAGTTACCCGGCCATTCTTGTAACGAATATTTATGAAATGTAAATCTTTGTGCGGCTAAGACCGCTTGATTCATTGGATTCCTTGCTTTATAAACGTTATATGACTTACATACTTTAGTTTAAATTAGCAATTTTCCAAGTGTTTAGAATAAGTTAACCTTTGAACGTGGTAGATAGGTGTGAAGTTTTGCTTCCTCTTCCGTGATTGTGCGGGTAGGACCGTCACTTGCACGTAGTAGGATGGCTAAACTTTACCATCTGACCTGCGTGTAGGTTTTCCTCATCTTTGAGGATAAGTTAACCTTTGAACGTGGTAAATAATAGGTGTGAAGTTTTGCTTCCTCTTTCGTGATTGTGCGGGTATGACCGTCACTTGCACTTAATAGGATGGCTAAACTTTACCCATATCTGACCTGCGTGTAGGTTTTCCTCATCTTTGAGGATAAGTTAACCTTTGAACGTGGTAGATAATAGGTGTGAAGTTTTGCTTCCTCTTTCGTGATTGTGCGGGTATGACCGTCACTTGCACTTAATAGGATGGCTAAACTTTACCCATATCTGACCTGCGTGTAGGTTTTCCTCATCTTTGAGGATAAGTTAACCTTTGAACGTGGTAGATAATAGGTGTGAAGTTTTGCTTCCTCTTTCGTGATTGTGCGGGTATGACAGTCACTTGCACTTAGTAGGATGGCTAAACTTTACCCATATCTGACCTGCGTGTAGGTTTTCCTTATCTTTTTTTTTTTTTTTTTTTTTTAGGATAACCTTTGAACGTGGTAGATGATAGGTTGAAGTTTTGCTTCCTTGTTCGTGATTGTGCGGGTAAGACCGTCACTTGCACTTACAAGGATGGCTAAACTTTACTTACATCATACCTGCGTGTATGTTTCCCTTATTGTGTTTATGCGGGTTTTGCCGCCTTCCACACGTAACGACTTACTTCTTCCCGTTTATGCGGTGAATACCGGTACCAGTGGGAAGTTCATAAGTATAAAGGTAAACACATTATGAAAGGAGAATCATTTCCATTAGAAGTGGCTCTAGGCCTTTTCTTTACAAGTTTTGGAATTGATCTACATATAACATTTGCGTAATTGAGCTCCATTCCATGTTCTTGGGATGGGAGTGCCATCGAGCCTTTCGAGCCGGTATGCGCCCTTTCTCAGGACTTCTTTGATAATGTATGGCCCTTCCCAGACCGGGGCCAGCTTTCCCGGGCGCTCTTGGTTTGAAGCCTCGTTGTTACGCAGTATGTAGTCTCCTATATTGAAGTTGCAGAGTTTTACCCGCGTGTTGTAGTACTTTTGCATTTGTCGTTTGTAGTTCTCTTCACGCACTGCGGCTAAGTCTCTGCGTTCCTCGGTTAGCATAAGATCCAACCGTCTTTCCGCATCATTGTCTTCTGGCTGAATCAAGACCCTTGGTGAGGGTAGACCAATTTCGACCGGGACCATGGCTTCAGTGCCATAAGTGAGGCTGAACGGGGTTTCTCCCGTACTGGCCTTCTTCAGCGTTCTGTTTGCCCAAAGGACGTGCGGAAGCTCGTCCACCCAGCCGGATCTGTGTTCCGATAGTCTCTTCTTGATGCCTTCGACGATGCTCTTATTTGCTCTTTCCACCTCACCATTACCTTGCGGGTGTGCCACTGAGGTAAAGGTGTGGGTGATTTGAAGTTCTTTTAGCCACTGTTGTAGCTTCTTGTCAGCAAAGTTGGTGCCGTTATCGCTCACCAAATTCTGTGGAAGTCCAAAACGACAAATAATAAATTCCCAAATAAATTTTTTGATATGTTTCGCGGTTGTTTGGGCTAAAGGTTTTGCTTCTATCCACTTGGTGAAGTAGTCGATGGCTACCACTAGGAACTGAACATTTCCTGCTGCTGTAGGAAATGGGCCTGTCACATCGATGTCCCACTTCTGAAATGGCCATGAAGAAGTGACTGGAACAAGTTCATTCTTCGGGCGGTGCGTGTTGGGTGCGTAAAGCTGGCAAGACCTGCATTTTCTGATGTATGCCAGTGCATCCGTATGCATCCCCGGCCAAAAGTATCCCGCGTTGTTTAGCTTGGCTACAACAGCGCGGGGACCTGCGTGTACTCCACAGATGCCTTCGTGTACTTCCCTTAGGAGGTAGTCAGCATCTTGGTTGTCCACGCATCTTAAGAGTGGGCCAAGAAAGTTACGTCTGTAAAGGATGTCATTGACGAGTTGATAATTCATTGCCTTACAGCGTAGTTTTCTTGCCTGTGTTTTGGACTCCGGTAGTGTACCTGTCGCAAGGTATTTTATTATTGGTGTCATCCACGTTTCCGTGCCGGTTTGGATGACACAAATTTCCTTGTGCGGGACCGAAGGTGTCTGGATGAGTTCAATATGGATATCCTTTCCTAGGTGGGTAAAGGCTAATGAAGCAAGCTTGCTTAACGCATCCGCAGATTTGTTTTCACTTCGCTTGACGTGTATGACTTTGCAGTCATTGAAATCGCGCATAAGGGATTTTGCTTGTGCGAGGTACAGGGCCATTGTGTCGTTCACGGCCGTGTACGTCCCGTTGATTTGATTGGCTACTAACATGGAATCCACGTGGGCTTCCAAGTTTTTCACTCCCATCTTACGCGCAATTCTCAGCCCAGCCAGGAATGCCTCATACTCGGCTTCGTTATTCGTACTTGGAAAATCCAATCGAATAGCGTAGGTGTATTCTTGGCCCGCTGGGTTGGTTAGCTTTAGCCCTGCGCCTGAACCCTCGTTATTGGCTGCCCCATCAGTGTAGAGTCGCCAGACATCATTGATGTCTTGTGCTGGAGAGGGTTGAGCCTCTTCCTGGCACTCTTTTTACCGCGATGCAGGCACTTCTGCAATAAAGTCGGCCAGAACCTGGTCCTTTATGGCTGGTCTTGGCCTGGACAGATTATGGGTTTCAAACGTGCATATCATGATGATGAAGGTGATACTAAGAAAGCCACAAATCGATTTAAGGTAAAACCTTTGCTCTATATCAAATAGTCATTCCAAAGTCAAAATCATGATGACCGAGTCAACGGTTGGGACATGGGACCAAAGTTTTAATTTCTCGTGCTTTACATGTAAAATTTTTACATATCACATGATCATAAACATGATTTTAACTCAACAGTTTTTAAACGGTGATTTTGATCACTGGCGAGTTATTGACTCACCCAGTTATCTTTATTCCACTACAGGTGAGAAAAGTCACCATAAATAAACCTCCTGACCCAACTTGGGAGTTGGTACACAGTAACTTTTTCTTACAAGTAGGGCTGTAAATGAACCAAATGAACACGAACACGGCCTTGTTTATGTTCATTCGTTAAGAAAATAACGTGTTCAATAACACTTACCGAACGAGATTTTATGTTCGTGTTCGTTCATTAAGGAAATTAATGTGTTCACGAACACAAATAAAATCGGCTGAGCCTATAGATTGAAACCGGTATATTCCTCAATGTGAATAATGAAAGCCTGTAAACGAATCGAATGAACACGAACAAACGCATGTTCATGTTCGTACGTTTAACTTTAAAAGAACACGGCCACTTAATCGAACAAATATTTCTGTTCATGTTCGTTTATTTAAAAATGAACATTTGTGTTCGTTTGTTTAAAATTTAAACGAACGCAACTGAACAAAGATAAAGTAACATACATGAATAAATGTAAATGAACACAAACAACATAAATGAACTTAAATGAAAACACTTAAATGAACACAAATTAACAAATGTAAAACCTTTAAGCAGATTATTTATTCATATAACATTTAATTAATTTCTATTAATACATAAACGAACATAAATAAACGGACATAAACGAACGTTCATGAACATAAATGAACGAACAGAACATGTGTTCATGTTCGTTCGTTTATTAAATAAACAAGCATAAACGAACATCCTGTCTAACGATTTACGAATAGTTCACCCAACGTTTGGTTCGTTTACAGACCTAATCATAGATAAGACTTGACCCTAACATCTTCCGAAGTCTTTGGTTTGGGTGCCTCACATCAATCAATTAGATCGAGGATAATTGACATTTAAACTCTATGTTTGATATGATTTTTCTGAAGAAAATAAAAATGAATAAAAACAAGCAATATGGTACTGATTTTGAAAATATAGAGGGTGGTGAGGTCAAGTGGTACAAATAGATAAGTTTTGAGGGACATAGTTTGCAGGTAAAATAATAATATTGAGTGACATTTGGTCCAAGCACAGGTTCCAAGGTCATAAAAAATGACCATGTCTCCTAAAGAAAGCTGGCATTAATTGGCCTACACCACAACTCCAGCTGGACTGAACTGCTTGCTGTTTCCACCCACTCCAAACTAATTGCATCCTATATCTATTCATACAATTTATTTACGGATTTTTTAGAGACACCGTCCAATTGCTAAAACACAAGTGTATACGTCGCGTATAGACCTATACGTGACGTATGAGTTGGTGTTTCTGGAAAATCCAACTAATCTTGTCTTGTTATGTCTTTTTTTTTATTTTATTCTTTGTTATTTTGTTATTATTATTATTATTATCATTATATATTAATTAATTAATTAATTATTTATTTTTTAATATCCTTTCGGTGAAAAACAGTTAACACATATATATATATCAAAAATCATTGTTAAATCTGTACAAATAAAAGAAAATACGACAACTAAAACATAAAATCTACGTGAAGTCCCCAATGTCCATGCCCATGTCGTCGTCGTGGCCCACGAGCCCCCCTGAACGCGTCGCCAATGTCGGCGTCGTCCTCTCCCCTGCGCCTCGGCCCCGAACCATCCGGGGCATCCACGTCGTCGCCCCGTCCGTGTCTCACACCAGACGTGCTCGCCTCGTGGTCAAAATTGGGGGGGGGGGGGTGGCGGTGGCACGGTGTACTGCTGTCCAGACAGCTCCGCTACCCGGCTGCCAACAAGCCAGTCGATCTGGCGCGACATCTGGCTCATCCGCCAGTCAATCTGGCGCGACATTCGCCTCATCTCCAACTCTAGGGCCTCCAACATAGCGTCGGTGACGGGACCCAGACGCAACGCGCGATATGTGCGTGGAACGTGCTGCGTCGGCCCCTAATAACAAAACCACATAAATACGTTTAGTACGAAGTCGAATTAAAAGAAACGATAAAACGTTAATATATTAAAACGTACCTGAGATGCGTCAGGATCCTCACGTCCGACACCACTGTCGTCCGAATCCCCGCCGGCCCCCTCCCCCGCGTCGACAGGCTCGTAGACAAGCTCCACATCCGGTGCCGCGAGCGGGGGAGGCTCGACTAAAGGCACCGGGACGTGAGGCACACGTGCCCTCGCCCCGGCCACCAGTCGGTCCCACGGGCCGTTGGGCCCGGGGAACGAACGCACAATGTGCATGTCGCCGCAACGGAGGCGGTCCAGCGGACTGGGAGAGGTCAGAGTGATACGCAGGCCGTCCACCAGGGCTCCATGGCCATTACATTATACTAAACAATAGAATACATTTTAAGAATGTACCTGTGCAGCGGGTCCCTGATAGCCGAGACCTTAGAACTGGTGTCCAAGGTCCTATCCCCAAAGTCGTGATCGTTGATTGCCCGCCACCATACCCGCAGCTCGTCCTCCGGCATCTGGTGGATGCTCTCCGTGTATATCGGGCTGCGTACCTCCTGCGCGGTGTATAAGCTCAGAGCAACCGCGAACTCCTCCAGCGAGAGGTGGACGTCATGCCCGAACATGCGGAAGTAAACCTCCGACTGTGTCGTATCAGCGCCTGGCACCCTCATTTGAATCTCTGGCGTACCAGACGCGCGGGGCCTGCAATAATATAATATAATTTATATTTAAATAGTATTTAAATTTATTATTTTAATAATAATAATAATACTATTTTAATAAATACAATAATAGTATTTTATTTTACTAACAATAATATTTTCATAACAACAATATCTTAATAATAATATTAATATTTTAATAGTAATAATATAATATAATATAATAAATATAATTTAATATAATATAATAAACATATTAAAAACATAACAATGTGAAGTAAACTTACGTAACGCGTATCGTGCTGTAAACCTCCAGCGTCAGCTCCCGGTGGGCTGATAGTGCATACTGAAGTATCGGCTCCAGGGCGTATCCTGTCCAATGTACTCAGCCGCCCGCTGGTGCGCGTCACAAGACTCCAAAAACGACCAGGATATAATCGTGCTGGGAAACGGGTGCATCTGGCGTAGGCGCATGTATCGTGTGTGGGCGGGAGAACCCTCATCAAACTGCACATGAGGGTAGGTGAGCAACACGTCGTTGCCCTCGGGGGATCCGCGGCCCCGCCCCTGGCCCCGGCCACGGACATAGCCCTGGCCCCGCCCCACCTGCTCGAGCTCGGCCTCAATCTCGTCGTCCACAAACTATAATAATAACAAATAATAATAATAATTATAACAATAACAACAACAACAATAATAATAATAAATACTAATAATAAATATTAATAATAATATTTATAATAAAACAGAAAATAAAAAAAAATTATATCAGACGCCGCGTATAGGGATATACGCCGCGTCTGATAGTCCCTGTAAACCGACGGCCGGACTCCGGCTATTTTACGGCCGGACTCCAGCCGACGGTTTTATCCATCCAAACAACAGGATCATCATCATCACATCATCATCATCATCATCATGTTAACATAATCATCATCAACATAATATTAAAAAATTACCTCCATGTCGTATCGGTGTTGGGTGAAATCTTGTCGGCTTGTTTGGTATTCCGGTCGGTGTCCGTCCGATATAGGCTCGTGTGTGGATGCTCGGATGCTCGGTTGATAAGGCGGGAGTTTGAAATTTTAAATTATGTGGTTGTTGAGCTGCCGGTGACTGATATAAGGGGACAATACGCCGCGTATAGGCCTATACATGACGTATTAGGCCTATTTTTTTTATTTAATTTTCATTATTTATTAGTATTTATTATTTATTAGTTATTAATATTAATAATAATTTGTTATTTGTTATTAATATTAATAATAATTTGTTATTTAGTTATTATTATTTATTATTATTATTATTTTTATTTTTATTTTTATTTTTTATTATTTAGTTATTCATATTAATATTAATTTGTTAATTAATTATTGTTATTTATTATTATTAAAATTATTATTATTTATTATTTATTATTTAATATTTATTATTATTATAGACTTTTTGTCCATTGATTTCTATAAGCTGTTTAGATCTACGTTAAAGGATTCCCTTCACCAACCCAAGCGTATGTCTTCGTACTCCTTCAAACGTTGTCCGAATCGTGTTTTCCATTCGAGCGCCGCCAGTACGGCGCTTCTTTCCCAATTAAGGTTTGGCGTAGGCATTAGGAAATCCCATACCAGGTTGATATATATATACAGTGATCACCTCCCCAGTTAGATGCCTATAACCTGTGGATCCGGAACCAAGTCAGGACCGATTCTCAGTGGGAAGTAAGATTCGGTCTAATTGCCTGCTAGGTTGACTAACACACACGCGTATGTCTGAGGAGCCACGTGCCCGTGCCCGGGTAAGTTGAACCAACGACTCGGCGGCGCCGGTTTGACCGTATTGGAGTACGGAATGCTGGAATGAACCCAGCCGTACAATCTGTCATCCTCTTTGTTGAACATCGCCCTTCACCACCCTTCATTCGTTTCCAGCTCGTTCTGCGTCGCTCGCTTAATATCCGGCCAAACTTTCTCATGTATCCCCAAACCCACTGCGATTGATCGAAAACCGCAGTTACCGTCTGGGCATACGTTTTTGATGTCTGGACGAACGGCTGGGCCCAGCTAGGAATGACGCTCCTAAACGTTTCTATCGCCGGTACTTGCGCTGGCGAAACCATCAAAGGAAACCCGAGGTGAGCTCCCGTAGGTTTCGATGTCTTAGGTCGTCCACCAGGAGTTTTAAACCGCGACGCTGACTGCGACAACGAACGAGTCGGCGAGGATGGAGTGGGGGTTTCTTGGCTGGGCCCTTGTGACGAGGATGGGTTGTAGGAGCTGTGTCTGGGGAGATCTGGAGCAGGGGTGTATGCGCTGTGGCTTGGGGGATCTGGTTTTTTGGGACCCCCCCCCCCCGAAGAGCCTCTCTTTTTTCTGGTTCCTTCTTTTTAGATCTCCCTGGAATAGCAGACAAGAGCTTGGCGAAAAAACTTTTCTTTTGATTAGGGTCATCTATAGACGATAGCGTATATGTGATGTCCCATAGACCTGCTGCGCAGTCTGGCTCTTCGTTCGGCGGACAGACTGGATCAAAATTAAGCCTCCTCCGGAACGGGTCAACATCCTCTATTGGGATACACGTGTCGTTAACTATGTATCCCTCAATCCGACAAGCACATGGCAGCCCTGAAGACGAATACAAATGGTGGTCGCATGAAGCGCCGCCGTTACGCATCTTGTGTATCAACCCATACTCGTTCACAAGTAGACCCAGAGCGTGAATCGACACCCTGTTTATTAACCTCTTCAACCAGACATGCTGTCGATGTCCTTCCTTGACCTTCGAACGGGAGGCTTCAAAAGATTTACCGTTTCTTTCATCTGCGAGTTGACCATTTTAAGGATTTGCCTGGAAATTGTGTCTAGCGAGTTGTTGCTTCCATTGAGGTAACTTTTCAGATTTGAGTGCTGGCTCTCAACTCGGTTCGTCGTAGTTTCGGCGTTCGTCGATCCAGCAGGCTACAAACTTGTGTTTGTATGGATCCAGCCAGCTCTTGCAAATGTATTGCCAGACCTCAGAAAAATAAAAGGAAACGTTATTAAGACGTATGTTTAGGCTATTAAAAAGTGTCAGGTGATACGAAGAACTCACCGGCTCTGTCGTCCCGTATCAAATGACGCTCCATGTTGAGGCGACGGTGGTCGTACTCCTATATCGTCGGCGACTGATACAGGACCTTCCACCAGTACGCAAAGTCCGTCCCCATTTCCGTGTTATATAAGCCCTTAAATTTTCTCCTTATATTCTAGGATATGTGCCACCTGCATAAATTTTTGGTGGCATTAGGGAAGACCGTGTCGCATGCGTTCATGAGGGCCTGGTCCGCATTAGTCAGGATCACGTGTGGCTCCATGCAGTCGTCGAGCATTTGTTTAAGTTTCTCCAGAGCCCAGCTGAAGTTCCTCTATCGTTCCCTAATCACAAACGCGGCGGCGATACAAAACGACTGTGATGTCGAGGTCACACCGATAACTGAACCAACGGCCAGTCGTACATGTTGGTGTTGTACATCGTGTCAATTATCAGCACCTCAGGGAACACACACCACATCTTATGTGACTTACTATGACAGAAGAAAATTTCCTCCGTCCTGTCGTTGGTATCACTCTCTCGGGTATAGAACGTGAAACCGTTGCATGCGAGAAAGTTTTCCAGCGGCTGCGTTGGATGAAATAAAACTTTGGTAAATATTACAAGCACGACAAGTACACATTAAAACTACAAGTGTTTTGAACTACCTTCATAGTGGTGTCGCCTAGTAGCCCATCCTACCTAATCATGGCGGTGTGGTTGTATATATCTTTTATTACAGGTTGCACACCGGGAAACTTTTCGCGGAGGGCTGCTTCGATTTCTTGCGGCTTCACGCCGGCCCTGTGTAAACTCTCAACCATATCCAGCAGGTCGGTGTTCATTTTTCTAAAAGATGCACACCCCTCCTCGAATTCAACGGGATCGTGGTTGTGAGTCTCGTTTACCACTTAAACCCTCCAACATGCACCCCTCGAGTCATACCTACCCAGGATCTTAAATGGACAGCATTTTTTGATGTTGTCGGACGTCTCACCGTCACCTTTATTTTGGGTTCGCCTCCACGATTGCATGCAAGGTCCACGGTGTTTTTCCTTGACCGCTGGACCACAACAACAAACCCATGCTCCCGTCCTCTAATTTTTACCCATTTCTCCAGCTCCTCGCGGCTCTTAAAAATCTGAAACATTTTATGCTAATTCTTAAGCCGTTTATTAAATAACATACAAACAAACAATATTAAATTAAACAAAACACACGGTGTCTTATAGCATCTGTTTTATACGAAACCTTCACCTCGCGTATATAGTCGTCATCGTACCCATCTTCATTATTTGGGTTTGGCCCGGCTTGATCATTTCGCCCGTGGTGCGATGAAGACTCGGTTCCGTAAAACGGATCATTTGGTACCGGTGGCTGGTACGATGACGTTGGCTGACCTCCATAATCCGACCAGGCGACAGATGACGGGTACGACAGCTGACTATCGTAATCCGACACGAAGTACTCCTACCATACATAAATTAGAAATTCAAACAACAGTGGTAGTGATAATAATAAATAATAATACCTATAAAAAATAAAATATATTATTTTAATAATAAATAAGAATATTAAAATAATAATAACATAACCATATATTTACAATAAGACTATATAACGAAACCTGGTTCAAGTTTGGCAAGCCCGGCGAGCCAGTGTTACCATAAAACTGTTCGGGATGACAGTAAGGTTGTTGGGGCTGCGTATCATACCCGACATACTCCTAACAAAACGTAATGCAGCATGTGTTTGTAAAAAAAACTACCAAATTCATACTAAATAAATATATAACGAAACCTGGTTCAAGTCGAGTAAACACGACGTGCCAGGCTGATCGTTAGCGGCGTAACCCGGCTCCTCCTTTGAAAATAAATGGTTAAACCAAGACATTCTGGGTATATATAATACAAATGTTGTGTTGTTTTTTTGTTGAACGTTGAGAGATACAACGTCTCCATCTATAATAAAGAAAGGAAAGGAGGGAAGGGAGGGGAGCCGGGCTCCAATAATTCAGCAAAAGCAATACGCCGCGTATAAGGTATGAGTTGACAACCTTTCCCATCTTTTGCAGGGCAGGTTGGAATTAAACTAATACGCCGCGTATAGGCCTATACGCGGCGTATAGGGTAGTTTTTCTAGAAAAACCAACCAGCTTGTCTTGTTATGTTTTTTGTTTTTTTTCTTTTTGTTATTTATTGTTATTTATAATAATTATTATTAATATTATTTTATTTATGAATAATATATTATTATTCACAATTCGGCAAAGCGTGTTCGGTAGTAGGGCTTCTATGGGAAAATTGACATTGCAAAACGACCATTCAATTTATTGGCTGATATCGTTATGGACATCTTGAATCAGTTACGGTGATTACCTTGGGAAAAACTGGCAGTGCCAAACGAACCCTTTCTTGGATGCTCTCGGTATCGGCATCTCAAATCTGCCTCTTCGATATCTTTAAACTCCAACGGTCTTGACCTTTGGCCACCACCAGCAACCGTAGTTGTGTTCACTCAAACACATATCAGTCGTCACTAAGCTTAATCTTAGGCTTGTTATTAGTTTTATTTTTAGTTGTGGGTATTCTAAGTTGGTCATGTTGCGTATATTAAAGAATTATCGGCGTATATATATACGTATAAATATATAGTAGATGTGCGGTATAAGAATTCATTGCGCCTACATAACCAGCAGCAGATTGAGACACTAGTTTGATGAGTTTGAGCCTCTCGGATCCGCGGTATCCGTTAACGACAGCGAGAACGTGAGCCCATACTTTGGACAGATAAGTGGAAATTCGGTCATTGCTCCAGCTTAACGAGCACCAGACTGAGATATTAGCCCGGACTTACCTGAACCGGTTGACACATAAGCTGACGTGGATTTAGGCTCGGTGTTGAAGCTGATATTAAGACGTTTGCATAATACACAATGAAAGTACAAACTCAAACAACAATCCATACAATAGCAATTCTCTTCAACAACCAGTCAAACAAGAAGAAGAGAAAAATAACGAAGACAATTGCTATTGTATGGATTGTTGTTTGAGTTTGTGCTTTCATCGTGTATTATGCAAACCTGTCAACCAATGCTGTAAACAACCATGTTAATATCCGCGTCAACACCGAACCCTAAATCCACGTCTGCATACGTGTCAACCGGTTCTGCTAAATCCGAACTAATATCTCAATCTGGTGCTCGTTATGTTGGAGCAATGACCGAATTTCCACCTATCTCTCCAAAGTAGAGGTTCCCGTTCTCGCTGCCGTTAGCGGATACCGCGGATCCGAGAGATTCAAACTCATCAAACTAGTATCTCGATCTGCTGCTGGTTATGTCGGCGCAATGAATTTTTATACCGCACATCTACTATATATATATACACGTATATATATAAGCTGATAATTCACTTAATATACGCAAGATGATCAACTTAGAATACCCCCAACTAAAAATAAAACTAATAACAAGCCTAAAATTAAGCTTAGTGATGACTCATATGTGTTTGAGTGAACACAACTACGGATGTCGGTGGTGACCGACGGTTAAGACCGTTGGAGTTCGAAGAAATCGAAGAGCCAGATTTGAGATGTCGATAACGAAAGCGGCTAAGAAATTGAAAGTTCGTTTGGAAATGTCAGTTTTCCCAGGTAAGCCACTGTAACTGATTCAAGATGCCCATAACGGAACCAACCAATGAATTATAAGTTCGTCTCGCACAGTCAATTTTCTCAAATAAGTCCTGCTACTGAACGCCCGTTATCGAATTTCGAATAATAATATGTTATTGATAAGTAAATAACATTATATTAATAATAATCATAAATAACATTAAAAATAACAAAAGAAAAGAAAAAAAAAAGAATAATAAGACAACACTGGTGAACTTTTATAGAAAAACTCACTAATATAATATAATATAATATAATATAATATAATATAATATAATATAATATTATATTATGTTATATTATATTATATTATATTATATTATATTATAACGGAGTCAAGATGCCCATAACGGAACCAGTCAATGAATTATAAGTCGTCTCGCACAATCAATTTTCTCAAATAAGTCCTGCTACTGAACGTCCGTTATCGAATTTCGAATAATAATATGTTATTCATAAGTAAATAATATTATATTAATAATAATCATAAATAACATTAAAAATAACAAAAGAAAAGAAAAGAAATAAAAAAAAAGGAAAAAAAACCATTATAAGACAACACTGGTGGACTTTTATAGAAAAACTCACTAACATAAATATAACATAATATAATATAATAATGTAATAATATTATTATATTATATTATATTATATTATACAATACGTCATACAAAGGTATCTCTAAAAGTCTTGCGTCGCAGCCTAACCCCGGCATCTGACTCTCTGGCGTACATCAGGTACCTAATAATAATAATATTTTAGTACTAATAATAATAGAAAAATTAATGCTTTAATACTAATAATTATATGTTTAGAATAAAAATAATAATAATATGAAAATTAATGTTTTAATAGTATTTTACTATAATTATTTTATAATATTTTAATAATAATAATAAAAATATAATAATTTATATTTAAATAGTATTTAAATATTATTATTTTAATAATAATAATACTATTTTAATAAATACAATAATAGTATTTTATTTTACTAACAATAATATTTTCATAACAACAATATCTTAATATTAATATTAATATTTTAATAGTAATAATATAATAAAAATTTTAGCGCTAACGGTAACAATACGGGAAATCTATTTTAAGTTTAGGAGGCCCGGCAAACTAGGGTTACCGTCAAACGGTCGGTGCCTAGACAAATTTATAAAGTAAATCATTCACCAAATCTCTATCCTAACATCTACAACTATGTCCTAACATATAAAAAATAAAGATAAAACGAAACCTGGTTTAACTCCGACTGACCGTTAGCGGCGTCCGGCATCTCCTCGTCCGACTACGGAAACATACATGGTTTAACTACGACTGACCGTTACCCGTCCGGCATCTCCTCGTCCGACTCCGGAAACATATATGGTTGTTGGTGTTGGTTGAATGAAGAGGGTGAGGGTTAAGAAAAAAAAAATAAAGGAAAAAAGAAATGGTGGAGAGAGAGGGGAGAGAGCCGGGCTCCAATAATATACAAAAGCCAATACGCCGCGTATAGCCCTATACGCGGCGTATAGCCCGTACGATCCAAAAACCCTATGACAGAGTCAGGCTATGACGTCAAATCGTACTCTAATACGCCGCATATAGCACTATACGCGGCGTATAGGGTGGTGGTGTGGCGGTGTCCCTAGCAGGACCCTTTTTTAACATTAATTTTAATTATTAACGAACACTAACACTAACTTATCCGATTATCTTTTTTTCATCTTTAAAATAAAAGTTTGTATTTTTTAAACTACATCCTTTTTTTATTCTGAGACTAGAAAGTGTCTACACACCTTATTATTGTATGATTATAAATCCTTTGTAGTAAATTAGCTTAAATATGTAATTATGCTTTCAATGTTTGTAACTATTTGTATAATAAAATTTTAGAAGGTCATAGATCCTGGATTGCAAACAAGGTTTGTTATTTTTATTCAACTGAAAATCTTTGGCCTTTAAAAAAAAGAAATATTTGTTTTAAATAATTCTAACTATGTCCTATTGGTAAATAACAGTCTCAACTTCAAACTTGCATGTTGGCGGTCCCAACTAAAGAAGTATTTGTTTTTAACGGACCGCGACTAACGGATGTTAACTCCGTTAGTCTTATGCTTAATGTGGCACGCTTAGTTGTCAAAAACTGGATTATATGGCAGCTTACATGGCATGCTTTGTTGTCAAATTATTGCTTATGTGGTAGCTTACATGACAATTATTATATCAATCTTCAAACCAAAACCAAAAACCCAGATCTTCAACCAGCCCACCCACCTTTTAACTTCATTCAACATGATTGAACCCACTGGACACCACCACTCTGCTCACGCGAGCCACCACCACCGCTACCCTGCTCACTAAAGGACCACCGTCTCAAACCATATAAAAAACCCTAAACACAAGCAATCAGAATATCAAGTGTACGCGGTTTTAGGCAAGGATGGTTGGGCTTTTTGATTAAGGCAAAATTCCGGCAAGGTTTACCCAGATCCGATATGGGTTTTGTGAAGAAATTCTAACATAGATCGGAATAATGATTAGGGGGGGGCGGGTTGTGAGTTGTAGGTCACTGGAGTAGGGGATTGAGGTTCCGAAGAGCTCATAAGTGGGGAATGATGTTCCGTTGAGAATCAGCGAAAACAGCAACTCAACAAAAAAAAATTGCAGGTGGTGGCCGGAGAAGATGGCGTTCGTAGGGGTGGTCGGAGAACATAGCCAGAAGCTGCAGGTGGTGGCAGGAGAAGATGGTTGGAAGTTTCAAGTACAAAGGTCAACGGGCAATTTCTGTATGGATATCCACCACCAGTTATAATGGTAGGGGTTGTGGGTTATGGTGGTGGTTGCAGGGGATGGACATGGTGGTGGTCGTGGGTTCCGGCGATGGTTGCAGGTGTGGTGGTCTGGTGGTGGCTATGGGTTGCAAAGAGTAGAGTTGTTTTTGTTAGGTTTTGTTGGAAGTGGTAGGTTGTAGAAGATCATATGATGAAGATGATATGTTTAGTGGCGGGTCCAACAAAGTTGCCTACTCAGCATTAGATGCCACGTAAGCTGCCACACAATCAAAATTTTGACAACTAGGCGTGCCAAACAAGCATCAAACTAACGGATTTAACATCCGTTAGTCGCGGTCCATTAAAAATAAATACCCCTTTAGTTGGGACCGCCACCAGGCAAGTTTCAAGTTGGGACTGTTATTTACCAATAGGGCATAGTTGGGATTATTTAAAACCAATATTCCAAAAAAAAGGTAAAACTATCTACTTTGGAATTGTTTCTACCAAACTCATTTAACTGTGAAGTTCTTATTTAGTACATTAACATTGCATTTAAAATATAGGGGCATTTACATATTTCCCCTTCCTAAACTTTGAAATTACATATTTCCTCAAACCATGCTTAAAGAGCATTGTATATTTTGCATTAAAAACTTGTATTTTGTGGAAATATGTAATTTCAAAGGTTAGGAAGAGGAAATACGTAAAAATCCCTAAAATTATATTAATACTAGCTTTTGAACCCGTGTATTATACAGAATATGTCAAATTGTAAAAATTAATAAAGTTCATTACTTGAAATAAAGACACAAAATTAAATGAAAAAAAATAATGAAATATACAGTACAAACAATAAGAAATCTAGAATCTTAATTTTACAAATCAGAGAAATCTTTTTATATGCAATATTTGTAGTTTTATCACAAGTGTGTACTATTTAATATTCTTAGGACTATAAGCATAATCAATATTTTTTATTTCGTATCTTTTTTTTTCAAATAATTAATTTTATTAATTTAAACATTGATAAATCTCGTGTATGAGACAAGTTCTAGAGCTAGACGAAATAAACAAATGATAAAATAAATTTATTTAGGTTTACATTTATAGCCTAATTTTCCTCTGAAGTTTTTAAGTTATAATCCTTTTGACAAAATGGTTTTACCCATGATCCATAGATAGTTAGGATGAATAAGGTGAGAGATTAAAAAATTAGGAAAAAAATTTAGGCTATGAATAAATATGGTTAGGACACCTAAGCATTAGTATTTTTGTTTATTAAAAGAGTAAGATTATATTTCTTCTAAGTTTTTTAAATAACAAATTGTTTCATCTAAAAACAATTTTAACCTTGCATTTACAAGTTGCAGCCAACTCACTTATTTAAGACGTGTCTTCATTTCTTTGTTTGTTTGTTTATTTATTTTATTTTGACAATTCTTCTAAATTAAAAAAAAATAATTTTAAAATAGGTATTTATGAAAACAAAATTCTAGTTTTAGGTACGATTTTCAAACAATTCCAAAAATAGGTATTATAAACTAGTCGTGACGAGTTGATTGTTTTAGTACACGAGTAGTTTCTGGATCCAATCAAAATATGACGCGTGGCAATAAACTAACCGTGACGAGTAAGTTCGCTAACCATCTACTCGTCACGACTAAAGTAGTTGCATGCATCGTAAACAACAACCACGAGTACTGCATACATGTTTAAGTCGTGACGAGTAGATTAAAACTTTTCGAGACACGAGTAAAACTAACCACAACGAGTTGTTTTGTTACCAAATTAATCGAACCGGTTAGTTTTACAAAAAACTAACTGGACTTTGAAATCTCAAATACTAGGTACGGGTAGTTCTTCCTTAAACATTCCCAATACGGGTAGTTCTTCTGTAAACATATACAATACGAGTACTTTGTTACCAATTAACCCGTCGCGACTAGTTTAACCTTATAATCTATTCATGACTACTATTTTAGCGTTAATACTATTTAATTAGAAAATATTCTAAAAAATTACTCGCCACGATACAATTAATTAAATCTACTCGTCGCGGTGCGTTTATTTGGATACTACTCTGCCCGAGTTGTTTGCAGAAACCGTTCAATTTTTTTTTTATTTTTTTGCATATACCTTTCAAATTCTTTTGATATATATACGAGTAGATTATAAGGTCAAACTAGTCGCGACGGGTTAATTGGTAACAAAGTACTCGTATCGTATATGTTTACGGAAGAACTACTCGTATTGGGAATGTTTAAGGAAGAACTACTCGTACCTAGTATTTGAGATTTCAAAGTAACCGGTCCAGTTAGTTTTTTGTAAAACTAACCGGTTCGATTAATTTGGTAACAAAACAACTCGTTGCGGTTAGTTTTACTAGTGTCTCGAAAAGTTTTAATCTACTCGTCACGACTTAAACATGTATGTAGTACTCGTGGTTGTTGTTTACGATGCATGCAACAACTTTAGTCGTGACGAGTAGATGGTTAGTGAACTTACTCGTCGCGGTTAGTTTATTGCCACGTGTCATGTTTTGATTGGATCCATAAACTACTCCTGTACTAAAACAATCTACTCGTCACGACTAGTTTATAATACCTATTTTTGGAATTGTTTGAAAATCATACTTAAAACTAGAATTTTGTTTTCACAAATACCTATTTTGAGAATTTTCCTAAAAAAAACACCGTTGATGTCTTTTCCAATGTGGCGTAGTTGTATGAAATCTGAGCAATAGAGACTCAGGTTCGATCCAACAGATAACACTTTAAAAAGTGTATGGGTGGTTCAATGAAGAAAAACTGAGATTTTTGTGATCCCTGGTTTGATCATGATTCACGAGGGCGCCCGGGTTTTACCACTGATGGGTGTCTGGTGGGTTTTCCTCAAAACTGGAGATAACTTGAAGACGCTTAAAGGTTCTATATGGCTGGGTCGGGGCCAGACTTTTCGCTATTATGACACCCCGTACGGAACACCTAGATATTATTTGTTTGTTTGTCGTTAAAAAAAAATAAATGATTTCAATAAAGCTTCTTTTTATGTTTTTTTCTTTTGTCTGTATTCAATTTATTGACAGAGTTCGCAGAATAGACGAATTAGTAGTCTAGTACTTGGGCTAATCTGTCACATCTTTATTCGTTTCTTATATGAAAAATAATCGATGAACGTAATATAATTTTTAAACTTACAAAATTCTGATGTTGAATAAATATTTCATTTTAAGCAAATAATACTAACAACATGATTAAACCCATGCGTTGTGATGACATAAGCTCTTTCGGTTTAACGTACTCGCCATAGTAAAAGAAAAGAAAAACTAAAGATATATATGTTTAGGTGAGATTAAGCTTGTGCCGAGAAAACAAAAAAAAATATAGTTGTATAAAAAACAAAAGAAAAAATCATAAAAGATTTTTACCCGATAAATAATATTGAACTATTTGAAAAATCTATTTTAGATTCTGAAGTTGCAAATAACTCGAGTTTTTTCTCTATAAACTTTGAGCCTTCGCTTACCTTTTTGTGCTTTATTTGCTACATGAAATTTATCAAAATGCTTTCTACAACTTTAAATTGATCAATGCAATTGGCAAGTGATCAAACAACCACACACATGCATTGCTAAGCTTGGGCTAACACGTGACACTATACACACCATATGGACATGGTATGTCGTTCGGGAGACTCACCATCAACGAATGTAGCATCCAACCCGTTGAAAGACCAATGTTGTCTGTTTTCTTAGAGCATTCTCTGCCCATTCCTTTAAAATATGTGAGGAGGATTTGTAAATTATATGGTATGGTTATGAGTGATTGTGAGTAGAGGAGAGAGAAAATGTTATATGGGTTAAATTTGAGGATTCACTATTCATACCCTATAATTTTTTAATATTTTTATAAACGTAACTGATTAATTGTTTATTGGATTACATCGAAACAGAAGGCAAGCGGGCAACAAGCTGCGCCGCTATCCCTTTTGAATCGCAAAACCCAATATTTTAAAAATTATATTTGCTGATCTTGGAGTCATAACATTACTATGCATGACCCGCTGAACACGGGTAAGTAGCTCCACAGCTTCAGGCGCGAGGAAACCAAAAGTGTCAAAAGCTAATTCCGAAAGTGGATGTGAGTGGAGGAAAGAAAAAAGATAATGATAAAGGTATAAAAATATTATTTAATTAAACAGAAGAGAAAAAACAGTAATTTGTAGTGTAGTTATATGATATATACGAATTTAGGGTAGGGAATGGGTTAAGAATGCTCTTAAGGTTTTGTTTTTTGATGCCCATGTGAAGATTTCTCAGTACATCACGCATTTCGCTACTACTTTCACTTGAACAAACTTGACTCTGGAGTTTTTAATGTTTATACTCACCATCAAGAGTAACTTTTTTTTTTTTAAATAATAGACAAACATGTACTCATCATTGATTGACAAAATATATATATATATATATATATATATATATATATATATATATATATATATATATATATATAAAAGGATCCAATTACAGTAGAGAGGCATGTAAGTGGGCAACAAATTGTGCCGCTACGCCGTTTTGAATAGCAAAACCGATCCTACTGAAAACAAAGGTATCGTTCTTCGGCGTCATTGAGTTACCGTGCACGACCCGCTGAACTCTTCTCAGAAACGTAGCAGCATCGGGGGCAAGAGACCCAAATGTATCGAAAGCAAAAGGAATGAAGGCGCTTTGATTCTCAACACACACTTTCTTGTGCTTAGCTGCTTCTGCTTTTAACGCAGCATGCCTAGCAACAAACCCGGTGCCCCTAAGCCCGACAAGAGGTGACACCTCAGTAAGGTCCACACAAGCATGCTCCCCCCCGTCCATCCAAACACAAGAATGCCCGTTGGTCGGAGAGTAGACCTTCTTTCACATGGATCCGACAAAAAATTCACAGGAGCCTCATTTTTTACCGAGATTCCCTCGCTTTGTAATACATCACAAAGGACATCCCTGACCAAATCATGTCGTGATTGTGATATTTAAGGCATAAGATTCCTTAATCCTTATGAACTAAAGAATAACTTACGTCCACGACCAATAAAGGATTCATCAAGGTGTTATAACGAATATTTGAATGTTTATAGGAAATGGGTCGAAGAGGATACATATGTGTGACATATTAGGTCGATGTCGCACGGGATGTATGTCCAGCTAGCCTCGTCACATGGTCTGTATCCCATGACTCGTGTCTAGCCTAGACTAGTTAGGCCCAATATACCTAGAGCTAACTCATAACCTATATTATTAAATACTTGAAATAATACTAATTTAGTTTGTTTTTCAAACAATGAATCTTACTATCACGTTCGAGTATTTTTTATAACTTAATAGCAAGATTTATAATGGAACATAAATTAATTATCAGCTCTAGTTTTCTATTTATTTATTTTTTACATTATTGTTGGCTGTTTTTTCCATTGGTAGCAATATGTTTCGTCTAGAGGGTCCGTGGTCTATTATGATTAAGACATGTGTTTCGCACGTGCAAGCTATATTTATAAAGAACATCCAAATAATAGTTAGATATTTGCACTTTCATCTATTATTAATGTATAGTTTTGACAATTATACGCTAATACAACGGGAAAAATTCTTAAAATAAGCATTTATAAAACAAATTTCAAGTTTTAGGTATCATTTATAAAAAAATTCAGAAATAGGTATTATAAACTAGCCGTGACGAGTAGTTTGTAGAACCAATTAAAACTTGACATGTGTCCTTAACTCGTCATGACTAAATAAGTTTCATGCTTCGTAATCAACGTCACGAGTAATTCATAAGTCATTTAGTCGCGATGACTAGTTTACCTGGTTTACATTCCTTACACGAGTAGTTTTTTAGTAGTTAACTCGTTACGGCTAGTTTAACCTTACAACCTACTCGTCGCGACTAAAAGACTTATGAATTACTCGTGAGCTACGAGACATGAAACTTTTTTAGTTGTGACGAGTAAATGATTAGTGAACGTGCTTGTTATGGTTAGTTTAAGGGCGCGTGATAAGTTTTAATTGTTTTTACAAATTACTAGTAACGACTAGTTTATAAACATATTTCTAGAACTTCTTAACATAAAACTTGAAATTTGTTTGAAATTTTTCCTTGGGATATTGTGGTCTAAGGTTTGAAATCTGATTCAAGAAGGTTTTTTGACAGTGATGAGTTTGCTTATTGATAATGTACCCGAGTGAATCAAGCATGTAACGTCAAAATCAGTGGATAATTGACATCCTGTTTAAGTCAGTCGAGTATCGGGATACTTTCGTAATATTCAAAAATAATTAAAAAAAACTTATACGAGGAAAATAATATTCTTAATTTATGATGAAACCTGGTCCTCACCGGCTCTATTTATACCAACTATAGTCACCCCATCAGCAAGTGAACACACCCAAACTTGAAGCTGCTAAATATGGCTATAAAGATTCATCTCTTCCTTCTGGCTTCTTTTCTGCTTGTCACTACTTCTGTAAGCTTCTTCTTTACTTTAATCACTGCCATTTTTCAGAAACAAAACTTTACATTTTTTCTTGTTAATATTAATATTATTATTATTATTTTCTATTTTCAATTTTCAGCTTACATCCAATGAGCAAGAGGTATGAAATCAGATCTCTCTGCAAATATTTGTCATGATCTTCAAGTACATATATATTTTTTTTGGTTGTTAACTTATTATTCTAGATCTTGAAAAGAACAAAGAAACCAAGAATATACATAATATTTTAAACAAATAGCTAGTCTTGATTTACCTTTATTTAAATTTCAAAATTATTATTTAAAAAAGTTGTATCGGGTAAAGTTGCATCAGACCTAGTACAATTTTTTCGTTAGATAACGTAACTTTCGTTAGATAACGTAACTGTTTCATTCAAAAATGCAAATTATCTTGGATTTTGTTTGCTGCAGGCAGCTGCATATGTTGCCACCACCCCAGCCCCATCCAAAACCCCACCACCACCGCTGGTGGCCAAACCACCAACTCCTACACCTACACCACCGGTTACAAAGCCACCCACCCCAACACCACCAGTGTCTAAACCACCAGTGGCTAAACCACCAACCCCTACACCACCGGTGGCCAAACCACCAACCCCGACGCCACCGGTTGCCAAACCACCAACCCCTACACCACCAGTGGCTAAACCACCACCGCCCACCGCTGCGCCACCAACACCACCAAGAAACACTAAAGGTATAATCTTTTTTTTAAACAACCCAAGTTTTTAAATAAATATAATATTATTATATTTCCATTTAACACGTGTTATTTATTTATTTTGTGTAGAATGTTATCCACCGTGTTTGGTTCGGTGCAAACTTCACTCACGGCAGAATGTATGCTTGAGAGCTTGTGTGACATGTTGTGACCGGTGCAAATGTGTTCCACCGGGTCAGTCCGGCAACCGGGAGGTTTGCGGTCCTTGCTACATCAATATGAAAACTCACGGTGGCAGGTCGAAGTGTCCTTAAAATGTTTACTGTTAAGTAGGTGTTACTACTAATATTATGCGTAAGCTTGAGAAATAAAATGGGTTCGTACTTCGATTGCCTATGAAGAGGTTATTAGAAGAATAGGAGGTTCCATCGATTGTTAGTTAATGAGATATTATGTTGAGTTATGTAATGGTTCAAATCTATGTAGTGGTTCAAATCTTGATTGATATACTTTTGTGCACATTCCTCGGATACCATTTGCTACAACATAAAAATCAAATAGAAACGTCTAAAGAGATAAAAATAAAAGTTTGTCGTTTTGTCTTGATTCATAAAATGCCCAGAAGTTCAAGCCCGACCCGTGGGCTTGCAAAAACAAGTTAGGGCTTTAGGTTCACACTTAATTAAGGCCTTCAATCTAAAAGAAAACTACATGTAGATATATTATAATGAGTAGAGTAAATTTAAATTAATGTATTTGTGTGGTGGTAGATTTTGTTGTTATTAAAGTATAGGCCATGTTGTTGTTTTTCGATTTAGGCCCTACATTCATTAAGACGGACTCTCAGAAGTTAAGGCCAAATGGGAAACTTTAACTTAAGATTTCATGGGAAATTTATGATACCGAGGATCCATGACAAATATACTCCCTCCAAATCTAATATGTTAGTAAAGATTTGAGTCAATAACTTTGAAATGGTTGTGTTCGTGTGTCCTTCTAGTTATATAATTTGTTTAATAGTCACACATGAACTTTACACTTTTTTTAATAGTCATATATTAGCCATAAGGTGATTGTTTTCTTTAATAGTCACACATGAACTTTACACTTTTTTTAATGATTTAGAGATTTTAAATGTGTTTTTTGGTTTTATGAAGTTATTACTATGTGATTTTAAATTGAACTTTAAGTTTATAAGTTTCATCCATGTTTCAAAAGACTTCGGGTGCGATGTGTACTAAAGTCACATGTGAGGCGCACACCTCTTGCACATTGTGTTTTTTTTATGTATCAGAGTGTTGTATAGCAAAGCTTTTAGGTTGCACATGTATGTAATTTATATATTAAATCATATATAAGCTTGTTTAAGTCTAATATTGAGTAGATATGATTAAAAACCTATAGGACGTATATACAAAATTAATTTCTATAATAATTTGTGCTTTTGTGTATGAAAAGTCTATTACTTCGGCTCAGTTTTGCTTTGTAGTACAGATAAGCGTTTTCAGTATCGATACCGGTAGTGTCAGATAGATAGGGCGTGTTAGTGGAATTTTCCGTACTTGAAGTTAAAGATCTCGTTATATTGAAAATATGGAGACTAATGAGTAATAAGTAATGATGTGAACTGTGAAGGGTAGAAAATTAAAAACCCGGTTAGACGGGGAGTGCCACGTTTTTGGAAAAGGTGTGTGTGACTCATATTCAGTCAACATGAGGAGCAAGGGCGCATACCGGTCTGGGAAGGGCCATACCTTATCAAAGAAGTTCTGGGAAAGGGCGCATACCGGCTCGAAAGGCTCGATGGCACTCCCATCCCAAGAACATGGAATGGAGCTCAATTACGCAAATGTTATATGTAGATCAATTCCAAACTTGTAAAGAAAATGCCTAGAGCCACTTCTAATGGAAATGATTCTCCTTTCACAATGTGTTAATAGCCTTACCTTTATACTTATGAACTTCCCACACTGATGTGCCGGTATTCACCGCATAAATCGGGGAAGAAGTAAGTCGTTACGTGTGGAAGGCGGCAAAACCCGCATAAACACAACGGTAAAAATTTCAAGTTTTAAGGAAAACCTACACGCAGGTCAGATGTAAGTAAAGTTTAGCCATCCTTGTAAGTGCAAGTGACGGTCTTACCCGCACAATCACGAACAAGGAAGCAAAACTTCAACCTATCATCTACCACGTTCAAAGGTTAACTTATTCTGAACACTTAGAAAATTTCAAAGGGAAAGATGAGGAAAACTTCCACGCAGGTCAGATATAAGTAAAGTTAAGCCATCCTACTAAGTGTAAGTGACGGTCATACCCGCACAATCATGAAAGAGGAAGCGAAACAAACTTATAATTTGCCACGTTAAAAAGTTAACTTATCTAAGTACTAAAGAAATTGCTAAGTTAGATCAAAACATGCGTAAAATAAACAAGGCAAAGAACTAACACAATCTTTATTCCATCAAATTCAAATATTACAAAGATAGCTATACAAAAGCAAAAATCTACGCTAATGGTGGAAAGGAATCTTCAGAATTAAGCTTCAGGACCACTTCCACTTGGACCCGCTCCATCAGTAGAGCGTGGTGGTTCAAGGAAAGCTTTAAGGATAGCTAGCCCATCATCAGCAGCAGCGACTTCGTTCACCTTCTCCACCACCGGATGCGGGAAGGCGGCATACTGGTTCACTGCTTGGTCATAAACAGCTTCAGTATCCACATCATACAAAGGGAAGTTGGAAGGCGGGATGCCTTTCTCAACGAACCCTAGACCAAGCAGGAAGCCGGCCTTTTCCCCATCCTCATGAGAAGCGTTGAGGGCTGCGCTCATAGCATCGTCATAAGACGTCTCTGAGAAGACCCGATGCACAACCTACAAAGAAAAAAATACAAGTATCAGAACCTTTTCTATTTACAAAGAAAAGCGTAAAGACATGAAAAGCTTACCTGAGACAACGCTTCTCGAAGAAGCCATTCCTTGGCAACCAGAGCTTCTTTGAGGGCGGCTTGAGCTTGGGTACAGGCGCGTTCGGCTTCACTTTTATTAAGGTTGGCAAGCAACACTTCCTTTGCAGCAGCCTCTTCGACGCCCTTTAGCTTCCGCTCAGTGTGGTCAAGCACGCCCCTCTGGTCCAGGATCTCTTGGAGCTTCTTCGCGTCCTCCATCGCCAAGGCATCATGAGCCTGCTGGAGAGCCTCTAATTTGGCTTTAAGCTCTTCATTCTCCACGCGTAGAGGCTCAGCAACAGCTTCAGCCTTGGTGGCCCTTTCAGTTGCGTTCCTAGCAGTTTCCTTAGCCAGCCGAAGCTGTTCATTAACAGCTTGGGCAGCCTTGGAGCGAGCCTCGAGACGGGCCTGAACCTCAACTTCAAGGGCCTTGAACGCCTTCTCCTTCTCCGCCGCCGCGGCGAAAAGCCTCCTATTCTCCTCCCGGACAGCCCGCGCCTGAGCTACTTCCTGAAGGCGAGCTGCTTTTAACTTGTCGTTTTCACGACAAAGCAGCTCGACGCGCGGCTGCATCCGGGCCAGGAGAACCCGAAGCTCATTGCTTAGCCTACCCTCCTGGTAGCTAGCCATGGCTTCCCCCAACGCACCACTGGGAGCAGCGTGACGAGCCCACTCCACGCACTTCACAGGTGTGCGAAGGGTTGTTCCTCGGCGGATGTTCCAGCGTGGAACATACACTTCATTGGAATCCGACACTGCAAAACACAAAAAGCAGTTAGGAAAAGATGATATAAAAAAAAATATATAATAATAGGCCAAGAGAACCCTACGCACCTGTAGGGTCGATAACAGGCCGATAGTGTAACACCCCGACCAAAGGCGGATTATACATCGGGGCGCCACATATTGCTTCATTACTCGCGACACTATTGGTGTCAATATTTATTAATACACATTTTATCGCGCACGCGCAGCGGGGAAAATAAAGAACATAAATCAAACATAAATCAATATATTATAAATTATAACATTCAAACAACATTAACTTGTCTTAATACATTTTAATTCTAGGTCCAAAAGTGAAAACGTCCTACGTGTCCACAAGCTCCAAAACAGCTACTGCAAACCTGATCATGTGTTAAAATAAACGTCAAACACTTGCGTTTTGGTGAGAAATCAAGTTTAATACAATACATAGATAATCATAAATCTGCGCGCAACATGTGTATGTCTGGTTTTCAACAAGGGTGTAATCTGATCGGGACCAACTCTAAGAGACAAGACTGCCAGTGCTCACAATTGAGCTCACAAACAAGACTAACTGTGCAAGTGTAACAAAAGAGAAAATCATAAACGATAGTTCTCCCGTGTTCATCTAATGGTACCATGAAAACTGCGGAATAGACCGACAAGACGGTTAATGATCCACACATACAAATAAACAGCCAAGTCTACGTCCTCAACACATGGGATACTGCGCGACTAAAGTTCATAAACAGTTTAAGACTCTAAGTTTGTATGAACACATGAACATCCCAAAACATTAAAAGCAAAAAGGGATTAGATACGAGATTACTCACTTGATAAACGATGCGGTGAAAGATATGCAAGAATCAACTCTTAAACAAGCAAAGTTAACCTATAATTAAGATTATTGTTTTAACGATCTGTTTTAAGTCTTGATAATAAGTTAGCATAATTAATAAGTAAATTATTATATAATATATATATATTACCGGAAAAGCAGGGCAGAACAAGGAGGAAGACGGAGGCAGAGAGGAAGACGGCAGAGAGAGCAAGGAGCAAGAGAACAGGAGAGATTAAGTGTTTGTGTGTGATGTGTTATGAAAAATAATACTATTATTTATAGAGAAACCCTAGGAGACATAAATCCAGAAAAAAAGGGAAAAGATTCCAAGACAAACAGAACAAGACAAAACAAAAGATAACAAAAGATATCAAAAGATATGGCAGCTGCAGGGGGCAAGATAAAGCTGACAGGGAACAGTAAAAAGCATGGGCGGATCAGATAAAGGTACTGGTCAAGCATGGCAAAAGCAGATCTCAAAAGATTATGTCAGTCACTTTATCTGTCAACCAATGGGGTTGGTGCGCATGCTGCGCCGAAAGTAACTATTCAGACATTAGATGGGTTAGGTCAACGGCTCAAAAGATAAGACAACACAAAAGCAAACGGCTAGATTTAAACAGAAGATACAAGGGTTAAGCGCGGGAAGGCTGAGTGCGCGAGCGCGAAGGCTGGCACAACAATCCTTAGCGCACTGCGGGAAGAATCACATCCTTAGCGTGCTGTGTGAACTAGAATTCTAAGCGCATCGCGGGAAGAACATACATTCTTAGCGCATCGCGGGAAGAACATGCATTCTTAGCGCGCTGCGAGAAGAGTTCTCTTCACGCATCGCAGGAACAAGATGTCTTCACGCAGGCTTCCATGTAAGGAGTCTGGCGCGTGGAGCTGCAGACATCCTTAGGCGGGAAGAACCAAAGGACAAGCAAAGAGTTGAGGGAAACAAGGCTTAAGGGCGGGACGGCGACAAGAGGGAAAAGAAGGCGGAATGAGAGAAGGAAGAGGGAGGGGACGGCGGAAAGAAAGAGAGAGAAAGAGGCGGGAAGGAAATTTATATTATTATTAAAAGTAAAATATAAGTATAAATAAATATTAAATCATAAAAGAAATAGATCGGATAAGGGAAACGGGTACCTGGGTCGGGTCGGATCAGGGCAGATGTTACAGTCTCCCCTACTTTAAGAAATTTCGTCCCGAAATTTCTCGAAGTAGGTTGCGCAGAGAACAGGTGCGGGTACTTGATCTTCATTTGATCTTCCCTTTCCCATGTAAACTCGGCTCCGCGCTTGGACTCCCAACGAACTTTCACGATAGGGATACGACTGCGCTTGGTTTGCTTAACCTCGCGATCCATAATCTCAACAGGCTTCTCAACGAAATGCATAGATTCATCAACTTGAACTTCATCGAGTGAAATGTGAAGGTTCTCGTCAGCTAAACACTTCTTGAGATTGGATACATGGAACGTTGGATGCACATTACTGAGCGCGGGCGGCAGGTCAAGTCTGTAGGCAACTTTTCCCACACGCGCGAGAATCTTGAATGGACCAACATAACGAGGAGCAAGCTTACCTTTCTTCCCAAAGCGGACAACACCTTTCCAGGGCGACACTTTGAGGAGAACAAGATCACCAACTTGAAATTCGAGAGGCTTTCGCCTGCGATCTGCGTAACTCTTCTGTCGGCTTCTAGCAATCAGCAGATGATCACGGATCTTGGCGATTTTATCTGTTGTCTCTTGAACAAGTTCGGGTCCTGTGATTTGAGTTTCACCCACTTCGCTCCAACAAATCGGGGAGCGGCACTTACGACCGTAAAGTGCTTCAAATGGGGCCATACCGATACTGGAATGATAGCTGTTATTATAAGAGAACTCGATCAAAGGCAGGTGCGAATCCCAATTACCTCCAAAATCAAGAACACAAGATCGGAGCATATCTTCAAGAGTTTGAATAGTTCGCTCAGACTGACCGTCAGTCTGAGGATGATATGCCGTACTCATGTCCAAGCGAGTTCCTAGCGCAAATTGGAGAGATTTCCAAAAGCGAGATATAAAACGGCCATCGCGATCGGATATGATGCTCAAAGGAGTACCATGGCGGCAGACAATTTCCTTGACATAAAGCTGCGCGAGTTGCTCAACACGGTAGTTTTCACGAATGGGCAGGAAGTGAGCAGACTTAGTCAATCGATCCACTATTACCCAAATGCTATCATGTTTGCTTGCTGTCAAAGGTAACTTGGTAATAAAGTCCATCGCTACACATTCCCATTTCCACGTAGGAATTTCTGGTTGTTCGAGCAAACCAGATGGGCGTTGGTGTTCAGCTTTTACTTTAGAACAAGTCAGACATTTAGCTACGAACACAGCAATATCCTTCTTCATACCGGGCCACCAATAAGTAATGCGCAAATCCTTGTACATCTTATCAGTGCCAGGATGAATAGAATACCGAGATTTGTGTGCTTCACTCAGGATATCAGCGCGAAGATTCTCATCAAAGGGAATCCAGATGCGATTGAGATAGCAGAGAATTCCACTCAGATTAGGGACAAAGTGCGCTTCCGCGCCACACGCTAACTCGGCGCGAAGGTTACCATTACTGATGGATGCGCGCTGCGCGTCACGAATACGCGATTCAAGGTTGCTTTGAATCGGCGCGAAGTGAAGCTGGGTGCGCGGCAAGATACAGTTAAGCTGACAGGGTTTTCGGCTGAGCGCATCGGCTACCACATTAGCCTTACCAGGATGATACCGGATCTCACAATCGTAATCGCTGATGAGTTCGTTCCATCGGCGTTGTCTCATGTTAAGTTCCTTCTGATCAAAGATATGCTGAAGGCTTTTATGGTCAGTGTAGAGGATACACTTAGTACCATAAAGGTAGTGTCTCCAGATCTTCAAGGCAAAAACAACTGCACCAAGTTCAAGGTCGTGAGTTGTATAATTCTTTTCATGAACCTTGAGTTGCCTTGATGCGTAAGCGATAACCTTGCCTCGTTGCATAAGAACACAACCGAGACCTTGGTTGGATGCATCGCAATACACGATAAAATCATCATTACCCTCAGGTAGCGCAAGAACAGGAGCTTCACACAACAAACGCTTGAGCGTTAGAAAGGCTTCTTCTTGCTTCGAGCCCCAAATATACGGTTTACCTTTGTGCGTTAGAGCTGTTAAAGGCAAAGCGATCTTCGAGAAGTTCGAAATGAAGCGCCGGTAATAACCAGCTAAGCCTAGAAAGGAACGGATCTCAGAAGGAGAGGATGGCGTAATCCAGTTCTTGATTGCTTCAATCTTGGATGGGTCGACATGAATACCCATCTTGTTTACAACATGACCAAGAAACTGTACTTCATCAGACCAGAATTCACACTTGGAAAGCTTAGCATAGAGCTGCTCGGTTCGAAGCTTCTGCAACACTAACCGAAGATGTTGCTCATGCTCGGCCTTGGTCTTAGAATACACCAGAACATCATCGATAAACACGATCACGAATTTATCCAAGAAAGGCCTACACACCCGATTCATAAGATCCATGAAAACGGCGGGTGCGTTGGTTAGACCGAAGGACATGACCAAGAATTCAAAATGGCCATAACGAGTTCGAAAAGCAGTTTTCGGAACATCTTCATCGCGGATGCGCAACTGGTGATAACCAGAGCGGAGATCAATCTTCGAGAAACAAGAGGCACCTTGGAGTTGATCAAAGAGGTCGTCAATACGCGGTAAGGGGTACCGGTTTTTAATGGTGAGTTTGTTCAACTCGCGGTAATCAATACACATGCGAAACGATCCATCTTTCTTTTTAACGAACAACACCGGAGCACCCCAGGGCGAAGAGCTAGGGCGAATGAATCCTTTAGCAGTCAACTCTTGAAGTTGGCTGGCCAATTTTTGCATCTCAGCGGGTGCAAGACGATAAGGAGATTTAGCCACGTGGGAAGCACCAGGGACAAGATCAATACGGAACTCGACTTCATGAGCGGGAGGGATACCAGGAAGATCATCAGGAAAAACTTCAGGGAAATCACGCACAACAGGGATATCGCGAAGCTTCTTCTCTTCAGCAGGTTTAACCACATGGGCTAGAAATGCAACACACCTTTTCCGCATGAGCCTACGGGCTTCGGCGCAAGACATAAGTTTAAGACCACTGGAGGGTTTTTCGCCGTAAATGTAAAGATCACCATTTTCTCGAGGTATGCGAATCAATTTCTTGGCGCAAATAACTTCGGCGCGATTCTTCGAGAGCCAGTCCATACCAATGATAACATCAAAGCTTCCAAGAGGCATGGGGATGAGGTCGATTAGAAAATCGTTTTCGTTAAGGTTAAGCGTGCAATCTTTAATCACTGAGTTAATTAAAATAATTTCACCATTAGCCAATTCAACTGAAAAATCTTCTTTTAAATCGTTGCGCGGTCGCGCAAGCTTCTGCTCGAAGGCGCGAGAGATAAAGCTTCGATCGGCGCCAGTATCAAAAAGTACAGAAGCATAAAATCCGTTAAGCAAAAATGTACCATTAACTACGTCATTATTCGCTTGCGCTTGGTGCGCGGTTATGTTAAAAGCTCGTCCACGCGTCACTTGGTTCGAAATCTGGTTCACCGGATTCGCTTGCGTAATCTGAACTTGTAGTCTTGGGCACGCGTTCCGGAAATGACTGGGATCACCGCAGTTAAAGCACGATCTGGGTCGTGGGTTTTGGTAGATTGATTGTGGGTTCTGCGGGTAGACTGGTGGTGTTGGCGCAATTGGATTGGCGGGAAGGACTCTACAGTTCTCAGCAGTGTGACCAGTACGGCCACATCGGGTACAAAGTCGACACGGGGTTTGGGTTGGGTGGTGAAATCTACAGGTTGGGCAAAAGGGATGGTTTCCTGTGTAAGGTTTCTTAGGAGGCGGGGCAGGGAGTGCTGGATTGGTTAGGGCATAGTTGTGAACTACAGGGGGAGTTGGGTAAGCTGACAGAGGGTTAGGCGCGTAAACTGGGGGTTGGTATGCGGGTTGCTGGACAATGGGCGGGTTGGTAAGCGCATAGGCCTTGTGCCTGCGCTTGAGGTTGTTACGGTTTGAGGGTTCTGGTTTGGTTTCTGCGGGTTCAGGGACAGTTTTGGTGGTTTTGGTCTTCTCAGTTCCCCGCAGGAACAGGGTTCCTGCTCTGACATGGTTGTCGCTAAGCACAGCGGCCAACTCGATGGCGTCAGAGAGGGTAACTGGGTTTCTGGCCCATACAGAATCTTGAATTTCCATGGGGAGACCCCCAAGGAATTTCTCTATGGCTCGGCGGGAAGGGGTAACAAGGTGAGGGACAAGCAGGCTTAGTTCATGGAAGCGCGTCGCGTACTCGCGCGCTTCACCGCTGTACTGCTTCAAGTTCCAAAATTCTTCCTCCAGGCGCTTAACTTCGTTGGGAGGGCAGAATTCTCGCGTAAGAATTTCCTTGAATTCCTCCCATGTCATGCTAGAAGCAGCCTCTGCGCCACGCGCATGGGCTACTCCATTCCACCATGTAAGCGCTCTGGATTCCAGGACACTGGAAGCATATAGGGTTCGTCTGTCTGAGGGGCATTGGGTGTGAAGGAAAGTGTTTTCTATCTTCTCGAGCCACTGGAGCATCACGGTGGCTCCTTCGAGACCTGTGAACTTTGGAGGGTTACCCGCATTAAATGTCTTAATGTTATAACTCGAGGTGTTGGTATTGTTTTGGCTCAAAGCTTGGGCTATTGCGGCGGCCATTTCCTGGGAACGTTGCTGTCTACGCATGCGCGAGGCTTCTCTTCTCTGAAATCGGCGAGATAGCGGAGGCATTCTATAAAAGTTTTAATTTTAGTTAATATCTTGGTTTTATCGCACAGTATAACTTTATAAAGCTTGGTTTCACGGAGTTAGATGCTATCAAAAGTTAAAGTAAAATAAATGACCCTAAATGCAGACTTAATAAAGGTAACAAATTCGAATCAAGAATCGACAATTCATGTATCACCATGACTTTCCGAATTCCCAATTTAAAATATACGAGCAAACGAGCATTGGAGGTTGACGATTCACGTATCACCATGACTTTTCAATCCTCAATATAAAATATACAAGAAAATGAGTATTGGAGGTTGACAATTCATGTATCACCATGACTTTTCAAGTCTCCAACCTCAGAACATAATCGTAAATGGAAATTGAAAATCAACTATTCATGTATCACCATGACTTTTCGGATTTTCAATCCCAACAAACGAATATGTAAGTAAAATCAATAAAAATCGAAATTCAAAAAAATCGAAATATCGCGGAATAAAACATAAAATCATATACTGCGCAAGCGCGAGCATATTCATAAATAACGAGTAATTAACAATAAGCGCGCAATCATGAGATTTCTCTCATGCGCGAGAAGGGACTCTTAGGTATTCTAGGCCGTTACGTCTAACCACCTATCCTAAAGTCAACGAGCTCTGATACCAATCTGTAACACCCCGACCAAAGGCGGATTATACATCGGGGCGCCACATATTGCTTCATTACTCGCGACACTATTGGTGTCAATATTTATTAATACACATTTTATCGCGCACGCGCAGCGGGGAAAATAAAGAACATAAATCAAACATAAATCAATATATTATAAATTATAACATTCAAACAACATTAACTTGTCTTAATACATTTTAATTCTAGGTCCAAAAGTGAAAACGTCCTACGTGTCCACAAGCTCCAAAACAGCTACTGCAAACCTGATCATGTGTTAAAATAAACGTCAAACACTTGCGTGTTGGTGAGAAATCAAGTTTAATACAATACATAGATAATCATAAATCTGCGCGCAACATGTGTATGTCTGGTTTTCAACAAGGGTGTAATCTGATCGGGACCAACTCTAAGAGACAAGACTGCCAGTGCTCACAATTGAGCTCACAAACAAGACTAACTGTGCAAGTGTAACAAAAGAGAAAATCATAAACGATAGTTCTCCCGTGTTCATCTAATGGTACCATGAAAACTGCGGAATAGACCGACAAGACGGTTAATGATCCACACATACAAATAAACAGCCAAGTCTACGTCCTCAACACATGGGATACTGCGCGACTAAAGTTCATAAACAGTTTAAGACTCTAAGTTTGTATGAACACATGAACATCCCAAAACATTAAAAGCAAAAAGGGATTAGATACGAGATTACTCACTTGATAAACGATGCGGTGAAAGATATGCAAGAATCAACTCTTAAACAAGCAAAGTTAACCTATAATTAAGATTATTGTTTTAACGATCTGTTTTAAGTCTTGATAATAAGTTAGCATAATTAATAAGTAAATTATTATATAATATATATATATTACCGGAAAAGCAGGGCAGAACAAGGAGGAAGACGGAGGCAGAGAGGAAGACGGCAGAGAGAGCAAGGAGCAAGAGAACAGGAGAGATTAAGTGTTTGTGTGTGATGTGTTATGAAAAATAATACTATTATTTATAGAGAAACCCTAGGAGACATAAATCCAGAAAAAAAGGGAAAAGATTCCAAGACAAACAGAACAAGACAAAACAAAAGATAACAAAAGATATCAAAAGATATGGCAGCTGCAGGGGGCAAGATAAAGCTGACAGGGAACAGTAAAAAGCATGGGCGGATCAGATAAAGGTACTGGTCAAGCATGGCAAAAGCAGATCTCAAAAGATTATGTCAGTCACTTTATCTGTCAACCAATGGGGTTGGTGCGCATGCTGCGCCGAAAGTAACTATTCAGACATTAGATGGGTTAGGTCAACGGCTCAAAAGATAAGACAACACAAAAGCAAACAGAAGATACAAGGGTTAAGCGCGGGAAGGCTGAGTGCGCGAGCGCGAAGGCTGGCACAACAATCCTTAGCGCACTGCGGGAAGAATCACATCCTTAGCGTGCTGTGTGAACTAGAATTCTAAGCGCATCGCGGGAAGAACATACATTCTTAGCGCATCGCGGGAAGAACATGCATTCTTAGCGCGCTGCGAGAAGAGTTCTCTTCACGCATCGCAGGAACAAGATGTCTTCACGCAGGCTTCCATGTAAGGAGTCTGGCGCGTGGAGCTGCAGACATCCTTAGGCGGGAAGAACCAAAGGACAAGCAAAGAGTTGAGGGAAACAAGGCTTAAGGGCGGGACGGCGACAAGAGGGAAAAGAAGGCGGAATGAGAGAAGGAAGAGGGAGGGGACGGCGGAAAGAAAGAGAGAGAAAGAGGCGGGAAGGAAATTTATATTATTATTAAAAGTAAAATATAAGTATAAATAAATATTAAATCATAAAAGAAAGAGATCGGATAAGGGAAACGGGTACCTGGGTCGGGTCGGATCAGGGCAGATGTTACAGATAGCCGCCAAACCCGTCACCTGAACCCAATGGAAATCCGTCCAAGAGGTCAGGTAGACGGGAAGGAGGCAGAGGTTGGCGAGAAGCCCCATGCATACCTGAAGGATCGGCCGTCGATGCCGATGACGGAGGAGGCATGGTGAAGTCCGCCGCGGTCGCCGTTGCAGAGTCCGCAGCAAAAGTAACCGCCGGCTCAGTGAAAGATGCTGTAAAAATGGCACTGACAGCCGGCGGTGATGTCGTCACAGCTGGAACAGTTGGCTCAATGGATTGAGCAACTGAACCAGCGGAAGCAGGCGCGGCCGCCTGGGTCGTCGCCTCAGGTAGGCTGACCAAGCCTACCGTCATGGGCGGGGTACTCTTCCATGCTCCACCCTGGAATGCGTCAACATCCACGCATGCACAAAGAAAAGTATTAGAGGGAAAACTATGAAGTTAAAAATAAAGTTTGTACTCACGGGTTTTCTTGAGCCTGAAAGTACGGACAGGCGGGGATGAACCCGATGGAGCCGGCCTCTTTGCGCCGCTCACCGTCGTCATCCGGGGCACTCCAGAGGTGACAGTCGCCACAGCCTCCGGAGCGGTGGTCTTCTCACCACCGGGGTTCCCCGCCACCTCTTCGCTCTCGGCCTCGGAGTCAGACCGAGGCACCGGATCGGCAGTGGAGGCCACTTTCTCCTTCCCCTTCCCGCCGGCAGCCTTCTTCTTCCGCACCAACGGAGGACCATCTGCGGATTCCTCATCAGAACATAAGATTAGAGGAATTCCAGCAGAGGTTTCAACATTGAGGGGTCGAGGGTCGAATAGCGCCTTACCTGGCCGCCTGGCGCTCAGGATCTCGTGCCCTAGCGGGTAGACCTCCACGAACCGATCCGCCGTTTGTTCTAGGATGGGCAACTCGTTCTCGTCTAGAGCGCGAGTACCCATCCGAGCGGGACTGTCAGCCTCCCGCGGATGCAGGAGCGACTGCAAGTCGTTCCCCTCTGAAATAAACAGGAAAAAAGTTAGAAGAGATTCTAAATCAACAAAAAGAAACAGAGCATACCATAAGGAACAGAGTTCGAACCGTATTCGAGGACGATCGGGATCTTTCGCGCATCCGCATCCTTCCACACCCGGCTCATCCCGAGCATCACCATCCCGGACTCCGCAAACCGGTAAACCGGAGATTGGACCCGGGATATCTTCGAGAACCATTCCGCCTCCTGGTAGTTGGAGGCGTGAAGGCTTGGGAGAGCTTGCCCATTTTTAAATTTCATGGCAAGGGGGATGGCGCGAGCAGAGAGGTAGAAGAACTCCCTCTTCCACGAACGAAGACTGCGCTCGGTTGCGCAAATCTTCAAACCCTTGATTCGGGTTATCAGGGTATACCACCCCTGGATGCACCTCCAAGAGTAGAAGGTCATCAGGCGGTCAACATAGGGCTCAATGCCCAGAATCCGGCACACCCACTCGAAGTGCCGAATCTTGGCAATCGCCATCGGGTGCACCTCGGTCAGGTGCACACCGTGCCTCTCCAGGACACGGTACACAAACTTTGTCAATGGGAACCTAAGATTCCTATAAACAAAGAATGCAGCATATACCCCGATCTTGCCTCTGGGGGCATCGTACACCGTCTGATGGGGTTCAGGAAACTCAGGCTCGAGAGACTCGAGCATGAACTTCCTGACGACGTACTGATACAGATCGACAGGCAGAGCACACTGGCACTCGCCAGCAGTACTCTTGTCATCGGCTGTAGCTTCGACATCGTGAGAAGACATCTTGCAGATGAAAGAAGAAAACGATTTCAAGAGAATGCTCGACTGAAAAGGTGAGTATTCGCCGGAAATCGTTAAAGATGAAGAGAGAAGTGAAAGTGTGAATTGCAAAGAACCCTCTCCCCCTTTATATACTAATCGCAATTAATGCGATGAAATTAATGCGGAAGAGAGAGAAATAGAAGGTGCAATGAAACTATAACACGTGGCAAAAAGCAAGCTGGCAACAGCTGTTGAAAGGACGCGTACCATTAATTTCGCGGCCACGCGCCCGAAAAATCGCGCCCACGCGCCTGAAAAGGCGTCTGGAATGACCATGTACTGTCACGTCACCATAACTTCCTGCACGTCCTGACACAGTCAGAAGAAACCGTCGCACGACGTTTCAGAGGTTTGGACTGTTCTTATCCTTTCACCAACTCTTCGAATTTCAAAAAATTCAAAAAAGATTCAAAAGTAGGCGGGAAAATACCCCTTACCTTGGCAACCAAGTAACCATAAGACGGGTGCGGGTACAGTGTCAAGGCAAAACCCTTCACATACTTAGCACCCGCAGGGAATTGACACCAGGAATACCTTGGAAATAAAGTAACCGTAAGACGAGTGCGGGTACAGTGTCAAGGCAAAACCCTTCACATACTTAGCACTCTGCAGGGAATTCAAACCAAGAAGGATCTTCTGGGCCATGCTTGCGGAAACGGGAATAACATCCCCGCATGACGGGAACGTCGAGAACTATATTGTTTGAAACTCCAAGATGGAATTGGTGGTTTTAGCATAATTGATCACTATGTTGAAAACTACCAAAACCCCATGGAGAATCCACACAAGTGGGACTCAACGCTCCTGACTTGCGAGAAGGTTACAAACCTACCCGCTTCATACCCTAAGATCAAGCAGAAAAGTCGGGAATTTCTGCGTGACATCAGGAAAACCGCGGGAAGAATCACCACGGAAAACCTAAAAACTAAACCCTTTTCAAAACCCCTTGCTAAGTCCAAAAGTTCACCTCACTTATTAATAATTCATGAGAAGAACATTGGACTGGGGGGACTTGAAGAGGTAGGTCCCAGCAGAGCCCAGTTGGACCCGCAAGACTCACCTTGAACAGGGACGTCTGCGCAACGACCAACTGCTCCCGCAGGACCCACCATGCTCAGAGAACCTTACGCGCAGTACGCCAGCTGTACCCGCAGGGAAAGCCTCCCAATGGTGAAGTACCCCGCCTGTTCCCGCAGTTGCGGATACAAGCCATCAGGGAAGGCTACCCGCACTAACAGCAAGGCTACACGCACAAGGCACTAGCTACTTCAGTAGTCACATGAAGGAATGAGCAAGGCGGGAATACTCCCGCCTAAATGAGCCAGTCCGTATGCTTCTGGAAGATCTTTTGTACTATACCTACTAAGGTATGGGCAGAACAGACGATTTGACCAGAACAGCCCATGAACCAATCACAGGGTGACAGCTCACCGACAACAGTACGAGGAGGAGCACCCTCTAGTACTGTTTGTCACTATTAGCCGCTGCCTACTCACCAACCCTTACGATGGGACGTGCGCAGCCTACAGTTGGTGGAACAGTGCGTAGCCGGCAGTAAAGGAACAGTGTACAGCCGACCTTGTAGCTGTCGGCCGTAGCCTATCCACCAACCAGTATGGCCTGTGCGTAGTCCACTGTTGGTGGAACAGGAATACTATTCAGCCGGCTGTACCTTCTAGGAAACCTACCTTCGGCTATAAATACTCCAACACCTTGGAATGGTAAGGACATCATCTGATATCTCATTATCTTATCTAGCAATCTCTTAATATACACTTATATTCAGAGCAATCTAGTCTGATTCTCACGCCGGAGGGTGGTCACAAGGAGGAATCCCCCCCTTCTCAGTGACGAGCTTACGGTGTCTGTTTTGCAGGTCACCTGAAGAACAACCTTCTCTGCTGGACCTCATACTCGTGGGAAACATTACTTAACCCCCAGATTATCCGTAATCTGCCCCGGGTCACTTAGTGTTTCTTCAAGTATCGATACCGGAAGTGTCAGATAGATAGGGCGTGTTAGTGGAATTTTCCGTACTTGAAGTTAAAGATCTCGTTATATTGAAAATATGGAGACTAATGAGTAATAAGTAATGATGTGAACTGTGAAGGGTAGAAAATAAAAAACCCGGTTAGATGGGGAGTGGTGTGACTCATATTCAGTCAACATGAGGAGCAAGGGTGGTTCCCACAACTAATTAATAATGTATGTATATATATATATATTTTTGTAATATTTAAAAGCCGTATAATTAATTTTTAAATTTTGTTTATTAATGTTTGTTTCTTAAAAATTAAAACTCCTCAGTTCTCCTCTGCCGTTAACCACGCATACCACCACCATCATTCTCGCTCGATTTCTACCCGATTCAAATCATATCCAGGTACAGTTTCTGTTTCATAATCTATTTTTGCTCTTCTATTTCCCTAGCTCCTGTCGATTCGTCTGCTCTTAGGGTTCGAACGGCTTGATTGTGAATGACTTAGGGTTTGTGACCGAATTATGGATTCTGCTCTTATTGTTCGATTATATTACAAATCAATCAACATCTATAAATCTGTGAGGTTGTGAACTAATTAGAGATTTTGCTCTTATTGTAGTTCGGTTCAACGTATTCGGTAAATTGCTTGTTCAAACCGACTCTTTGCTAAAATCTAATAGCTTGTTGCGCAGTGTGCACACAAGTTGTTTGATAAAATGCTTGAATCAAAATGTGACGAAATTGATGTTAATTTCTGATCCAAAATGTGATGGCTTTTATATGATCATGATAACTATGATTATTTGAGAAAACCTACCCACTTTTGGATCTATAGTTGTTTCTCTTATTTAAATGATGGTGTTAGTGATTCATGTATTTTTTTATAATTATATGCATATGCAATTTGTCAATAATGTTGATTTCATACTTTTCATAACTTTAACGTTTTAATTATCTTTTATTGATGCCGGTTTGTTCAAGTGTAATATTGGAATATCAACCTCTGAATATTGAGCTCGATTAGATCATCGAGGTTCAGTTTATTTTATAATAACATTTGTTTAAATATATTGATTTGATTCCACTAGTTAGAGGGTTTTCTTACTTTAGCGTAACACACGAGCTTTATCTGTAACACGTTTGTTTATACAATTTGTTACTAGTTGCTGTTAGTTGATGAATAGTTGCAATCCTTAGTTTTCTATTTGAGCAAATAGAGATCTTTTGTGGCTTTTATAATGATTTTTCTCATTGATTCAACCAAAATAGATCATTTGGAAGGAAACATTGATGAACCAGTTGAAGATGGAGATTCTGCACTTCATCTCACCTGTCTCTATGGCCATCTGTCTTGCGTTCAGGCATGTTTAGGTGAAAATATATAATCCGACTGTTTAACCAACTATAACAATGATTGTTTTCATTTAGTTATTGCTGGAAAGAGGAGCTTCAGTGGAGGCTAAGGATGAAGATGGTGGTATTCCTCTGCATGATGCGTGTGCCGGAGGTTAGCTAATAGTCATACACTCTTACTATTAATTTGATAGGTAAAGCCGATTCTACTGAATAGGGGCGAAGGTTAGTGTGGGCCTGGGCCCTTTTACTATTAATGGAAAGGTTGGTGTTTGATTGGTTTGAGGTTCATATTTATGTTTGATTTATGGTCATGTGTGGCTTACGTGTATCACTTGGCAGACACCTGGAGAGCTAGCTGAACCTAATACAGAAGCATGGGTGATCATGGAAGCTGCAGCTACACAGTGCAGTGGTGGCTCAGGTTTAATATTAATGTCTAAAAGTTTTGTTTTTGTTTGTTGAGACTTTAGATAGCTTATCTTCATGATTAAAGGATTGTATGATTCAATATTATCTTCAGACTATGATGATCAGGAGATTGAAGATGACATTGCTCATACATGTAGAGATACATGCGCAATTCGTTTTGACCCAACCAGATTTTGTAATGTTTTCTTTGTTTGATTTTCGTCTTAGGTTTGGGGAGGCAAAGACGAATACCCAAAGGTGGATTTTGATGCAGTTCGAGAAGAATGGTCGAATTATGCGACAATTTATTTTTCGCTAGTGATTTGTATGGTATTGAATATTAACCAATATTTTTGTTAACTTGAGAATATTTGTAATATTTTGAATTAGGATGACTAATTAAGAAATGAAATGGATAGTTTTTTGTTGTTATATTTGTGTCATTAATATAAATATTAGTAATTATGCAAAAATATATATATATATACACACACACATACAATGACACGCATAGATGCTTGTCATATATTGGTGTTGTAAATGCGAGTAATAAAAACGTGTCATACATGTGGGTGTATTGTTAAGTTATTTGGATTGACTAAAAAAATACATTTCATTCAGCACAAAATAGTTTAGAGGGGTAAAATAGTCATTTTATACAGTCATTCAGAGGTTAAGCCAAACATCACTTACTGGTTTAGCACTTACTGACTCAGAGCCTCTTAATCATTCATACTTCTTATTGGTTCAGCACTTAATGATTCAACATTTGCCAAACAGCCCCTTAATCTCCACTTACTTCGTGAGTCATGTTTATGGGTTTTCTTCTTTGAAACCGGTTATTAACGGAATCAGTTTCTGGCCAAACTGGTTTTGACCTTGTTGACCAAAAAACCAGTTCGGTTAATAACCGGGTTAACTGATTTGTGCACAATTGTTTGTATCATTTTCATGCTAGGCCCGACCTAGAGGGTGGGCAGAGAGGACGACAACCCACCAGTTTTTAAGGCATAGAAAAAGCTGACACGCTTATATATACATGCATATATAATATAAACTTTGTAATTTAATAACTTTAATTTGACTCATTTGGTAACACTCTCTCAACAAAACTGAGTTGCCCAAATTCAAATCTTGCATCGCTCATTTATACTCACTATTCTTGATTTTCATTAAAAGCTAATATGTCATGAGCCTAATTCTTATCAATCCATGTTAATTTCATATTTTTTTTCTAATTCATACATGCCTATATATATATATATAAATGGTTTAAATTATTATTCACATTTAAAGAAAAAAAAGACCATTTAGTTAAAAACCAAAAATGGTAGTATAACTTCACGGTTCGTTTAAATATTTAAAAATTATTTTACTGATACACTTTCGTTTTATTTATTGTTTCACAATTGTCGTCGTATAATTTACTTTAGGGATTCTCGGAGACGGCTCTAAAGAGGTATTCTAAAGAGGTGTTCTAGTGACCTTGTTTACACAATTTATTAACTTAACGCATTATCATAAAGCAATAAGCTTATAATTAGTTTGTTTTTAACTTCAACATCAACTTATTCGGACTTGTTTCCAACTTCACATAGATATTCTTCTTTTGTTATTTTCCCTAGTCCTTCTATCATTATAAGTGTATAAGCTAATCTAAACAATCTTTTAACAACACGTGTGTCAATATTATCACACTACACATTGTTACATCATGTAGTAATTAATGATATTAGGAGGTGGTATTATGTAAATACGTAATCCTATATAACCCTCTTTTTAAATCTATTATTTTAGGTTCTAAAACATTTAACATATAGTCCAAAAATTTATCTTTGTAACAAGATTTATGCTTCTTGTTTTTGTCACCGGCTTCAGCCTTCTTTCTTGTATTTATCATAAAATCGTTTCTAACAACACATCTTTTTGCTATGTATTAACGAGTCTACAAGGTTTGTAAACAAAACGAAAACCTGGTCCATTGAACCAGAAAACCTGATAACAAAAATACATACGGATGACTTCTTTTCAAATTGTTGTGGTCGCTTTTGCCATCTTCTTTGTGAGTGCAGCAATGCAAGCAAATGCTGCCGAGTGGACTGCACCGGCTCCTGCCCCATCACACGCATCAAATGCACTTCCTTTAGTACAATCAGCGATTATGGGTTTAGCAGGTGTCGTGTTATTTTTCTTTTTATTTAAAAAGGGTGCTTAAGTTCTGATTTTTCGTTATTGTTGTTTTCTAATGTATTATACTCATATCGACATTAATAAAGCCATCATATTTATTTATTTTACCATGGGAGTGTTGTGATGGTTTTGGTCCTAGATGATTTTGGATGCCAATTTGTACGTGCATTGTCTGAGTATTATATTGATTGAAAATTATAAAACATGTATTGATACCGGTCTTGATAATACCAAATTACCAACACCGGTAACTATGTTCTAAAAGACATCGACATGTGTAATACATCGATCAAAAATTATAAAAGGGAACACCGGTAATTGTACGAATAAAAATATCAACATCGGTGTCTACGTTGTTTGGTCGGTGACGATTCGGTTCATCCTAGCACCGATATGGTAACGACACTCGGTATAAAATTAACTACACAATTGCGTATTTACTTTTCTATTTTAAGTTAGCAAACAATATATACAAATACCGGGAAGAATTCATGGGAAATGACAAAGTTACGAGAAAACCAGGCGGCAACAATTGTTGGCACAACTTGAAACACGACCTGAACATGACACAAAAAAAAGGGGTTTGAGTCAACTAGTACAACCCGTTTAAACAACGGGTCCGATGTTTAACTTTAAAAAAAAACTTTCATAATTATATTTTTATTTATGTTTTTTCCGTTTTCTATTTTCTGAAGACACACTTGTAATTTTCAATTCAATTTCAAGATTGTAAAAAAACACTCTCTAAACAATGGACACAATTATAGCAAAAATGTATTTTTAAATTATAATTTAATTAAGAAAAACATGTTTTTTGTTATTTAAAAAAACAAAAAATCGTATTAAAAATATAAAAAATATTCTTAATAACATGTGTTTTGAAGACAATAATAATAAAAGATAATAAAATGACAAAAAAAATCAAAAATGTTTGAATTGTATAAATGTGAAACTTGAGGGAGGGGGTATATTTAGTAAAAATTGAATGAAGTGGGTACGTTTAGCAGCACCCTTAACAAACTATTGTTTGTAAAAAATAAGTTGAAAGTTGAAACTATCATAAAATATTTATTAAGTTGGGCTTAAAGCGGCAACCAATAAGCCAAAGTTAGGATTACTAAAATCCAACCTATTATAAACCAATACTTGAACGATGACTTGTCAACCAACAAAAGCAGGAGGCTTTATTCGTAGGAAAAATGGATTTAAACAATCTCAACTATTACCTATTGGCCGCCAATAGTCATAACTAACAAATTGCTTTGTGATAGTCAGTCCTTTTAACTATTTTTTCCTAACGATCCCATACGCACAGAATACTAACGTCATTAGTTTTTTTTTATGATGTGGCATGCTTGTGTGTCAAATACGTGGCAAAATTATGCTTGTGTCAGATTACACCACCACCAGCAGTTAATAATAGTTAGGAATATTTAAATCTAATTCCTCTTATTCTTAATATCAAAAGTTTGTAGACTATGTGTAATAAGTTCACACCCGCTATACATCACCACCATTAACACTCCTCTCACCGCCACCGTTCCTCATTTTCGTAGACGTTGCCTCTTCTTCTTGAATCTCTTCGCTTGTTGATGAAATGTTTTTCTAAAAACCATATTTGATTTATTTCTTTAGACCAATCACAATTTCACACATCGCACCCTTTTTCTATTTATTTAACTTAAAACATTATTCGTTATCTCATTCGTTCGTGAAGTAAAATTAACGTAATTTTAATATGAACAGGGATGAATATAACACTTGCTAAAAAAAGTTAGTAAAATCATGGTTGTAATTATTGGGGTGCAAAAGAGCCGAGCCGAGCTTGAGCTTGAGCTCGACTCGTTTAACTTATACAGAGCTCGAGTTCGGTTCGTTTCGAGCTCTATTTTCAAAGCTCGAGCTCGGCTCGTTTACTATATATCAAGTATCAACTATTTTTTATAATTATTTTTATATATTTTTTCATAAAATTATATATATTAATTAATAATTATTAGATATATATTTTAAAAAATTATATAAATGACAGGCTCGTTTAGGCTCGCGAGCCGTTCGAGCTCGATAAGTGAAGCTCAGGCTCGGGCTCGTTTATTAAATGAGCTTACTTTTAGGCTCGAGCTCGGGCTCGATTAAGCTCGGCTCGATCGAGCTTTTTAACGAGCCGATCCCGAGTAGCTCGGCTCATTCGCACCCCTAGTTGTAAAAATCCAGTTTAGGCACCAATTAATCGTTAGCCGGTACTCCACCGACTAATGGCTTATTAATCACGATCTGGTCAAAACTGAAAAATTTATGTGTATAAAAGCATAAAAAATAACGTAAAAATTCTAATCTAATTAATCTCAATTAACCACGATTAATCGATACTATGTACCCACCCAACTAGCGCTTAACGATAGTAAAACTATTACTTACGAGGTGTTTGTGATTCCTTATTTTACCTTCTTGTAACTTTTCATTAAGTTAATAAATTACAATATTGTAATTTATGTAACTTTTCCTCTTACATAATAAGCAATCCCAGAGACCTTGTTATTTTTCAAAAAGTTTATAACTAATAAGTTGTGAATCAATCAACCTGCAAGATTTGAACCCATGGAAGAACATGGAATCTTGGGTGTGAAACCCCGAAAGATCAGAGGACGAAACTGGGTGAAAAGGAGAGAGATATGGTTTGTTGCGCTGGGTATAGCACTCCATGCCATCTACATGCTCAGCATCTTTGACATTTACTTCAAATCACCTATTGTTCATGGCATGGATCCTGTTTCCCCTCGTTTTACTCCCCCAGCTAAGCGTCTCGTGCTTCTCGTAGGTATTGTTACTCTCATGCTATTCATGCACACCAAGTGTTTGATTAAATGCCAATGAGAATATGCCCATCAACTGTTTGATTAAATGCCAGTGAGAATATGCACGCCAAGTGTTTGATTATATGTCACCGATAACTTGCACACTAACTGTTTGATTAAGGGGGTGTTCGGGATTGCTTATTTTAGCCAACTTATAACTTATTAACTTTTTGAAAAGTAATAAGGTGTTTGGGATTGCTTTTGATGTGAGAGGGAACGTTAATAAGTTACACTTTTGTAACTTATTGAAAAGTTATAAGCAGTTTTCGGGGGTGTTTGGGATTCCTTATTTTATCTCCTTATAACTTTTTATTAAGTTAATAAGTTACAACATTGTAACTTATGAAACTTTTCCTCTCACAATATAAGCAATCCCAAACACCTTATTACTTTCAAAAAGTTAATAAGTTATAAGTTGGTGAAATAAGCAATCCCAAACACCCCCTTACTGATAAAAATGTGGAATCGGTGTAATGGTAGCAATGACTGTTTGATTTAAATGTGATTTCAGCTGATGGGTTGCGGGCCGATAAGTTTTTTGAGCCTGATTCTGATGGGAATTACAGAGCACCGTTTTTGAGAAGTGTGATCAAAGGACACGGGCGGTGGGGTGTGTCTCATGCTCGTCCTCCAACGGAATCAAGACCCGGGCATGTTGCAATTATAGCTGGTTTTTATGAGGATCCTAGTGCCGTCACAAAAGGTTGCATTGTCTTTCCACACTAGTTTGTATTGAAATTTTCAGGTGGTTTTTTCTGTAGTTTTGATGCACAGCGGAAGCATAAATAACGCAGAGAGAAATTCTCAATAAACTTTTGCACTGCATTCTCGGGTTTAAAATATAAGGAAAAGAAATGATAAGATTGGATAGAGGAAGAAAGGAAAAGAAATTATATATTTAAAAGGCATTCTCGAGTTAAAATAAAAGAATAGAAAAGAAAGTGTTAATTACATTCTTGAGTTAGATAGGAAGGAAAAGATAGGAAAAAAATTGTAACTTTACAATCATGTCCTCATTATTGAGTTAGATAGGAAGGAAAAAATAGGGTAAATTAGTAATATTGTACATGACTATAAACTTTCCTTTAGAATCAGACCATATTTGGCTGGAAAGTTTTGGAGGAAAAAAACCCTAACTTTTCTTTCCATTTTCTTTTCTTTTTAATGAAAAAACTCAAGAATGAAAAAAGAAAAAAATTCTTATCTTTTCTTTTCCAAACCCTTAAATAAAAAACTCAAGAATATAGTGTTGATGAAAATGAATACATAAACCAATACAAGAGATGCCCTTTTTTAGAGATTTTCAAATTGACTAGTACAAGTTGAAATAAATAACCAAAAATAGACGCATAAGTTATGCTAATCAATGGTTTATGCGTTTTAGATTTAAAAGGTAAGTACTAAAAATTGGCAAAGTTGTGGACAAATCTTGAATGATGAAACCAGAGCTGCAGATCAAGGAACTTGGGTCTGGTTAAGGTCCACATGATCTGGCTCATCGAGACGTTTTCATCTGTTGGTTATGGGCCCTGTAACACCAATTCTGGCCCAAGTTGTGCCCGTTTGAAGTTTGGGCCTTTTCTGCTTTGTTTCCCCTTGCCCAGCTTAGGGCTGCTCACAAAGCCGAGCCAGGGCAAGCTCGGTCTCATAAAAAGATTGAGCCAGCTCATGGTCAAATTAAGAGTCCGCCAACTCTTGGTTCAGCTGCTCATCAAATTTGATGAAACATACGAGTTGACTTAACAATATGAATATGTGCAGGATGGAAGGCAAACCCTGTGGAATTCGATTCGGTTTTTAACAAAAGCCGACATACATTTTCATATGGTAGCCCGGATATTGTTCCAATATTCTGTAAAGCTCTGCCCCATAGCACATGGAAATCCTATCCTCATGAGTATGAAGATTTTGCTACTGGTGTGCAAACACACTAAACCTTATTTAATCAAGAATATCTTAGTTTTTGTTGGTTGTTAAACACTCTATTGATGGTGTATGCAGATGCTTCGTTCTTGGACGAGTGGTCATTTGATCAATTCAAGAGCATGGTTAATAGGTCCAAAAAGGACCTTAAACTAAAACGGTTATTTCAACAAGATCAAAATGTTATATTTTTACACCTTCTTGGTTGTGATTCAAATGGGCATGCACACCGTCCTTATTCTTCTATATATCTCAACAATGTTAAGGTTGTTGACGGTATTGCTGAAGGTGTTTATAATCTTCTTGAAGATTACTTTAAGGATAATCAAACAGCATATATATTTACAGCAGATCATGGAATGAGTGACAAAGGAAGTCATGGTGATGGGCATTGGTCAAATACAGATACTCCACTTGTTGTTTGGGGAGCAGGTGTTAAGAAACCTAAACCAGCATCTAACAATAATAATAATCATAATCATGGTGAAAGATTTGTTGATAAACATGATATGCATGATACACCTACACCTGATGATTGGGGTCTTAATGATATAGAACGAGCGGATGTTAATCAAGCTGATATTGCACCATTGATGGTTGTGTCACCTTACATTTGCATAATTTATCTTTTACATTATTTTTACAAAGTTTGTTCTTTTTAGTTTTGTGTTCTGACTGGCTTTTCTTAATGTTTGACAGTCAACTCTTGTTGGTTTGCCCTGCCCGGTTAACTCAGTCGGAAGTCTTCCCCTTGATTACATTGATTTAGACCCTGTGAGTTATAAACATTACTATGCAGGGCTGTTCAAAAAGCTCACTCGAAAATCGGCTCGTATGTGAACGAACTGAGCCGAGCTGAGTTGACTCGATTTGTAAACGAGCCCGAGCCCGAGCCAAGGTATGCTTGGCTTGTTGGTTCGCTTGTTAGGCTCATTTAACTGGCTCGCTTAAATTAAAACCCAATTTTAACATATAAAGTTATAACCCAAAATATAACCCAACTTTTAGTATATATATATGATTAATCTTGTAGTTTATTAATTATGTATTATGTGTATGTGAAATTTATTTTTCTCTCGATATATTAATATGTGTAAAAATATAAAACTAAAATTTTTAAAAAACAAAACGAGCTGTCTCGAGCTCAACATTTCACAGCTCATTAAGATAAATGAGCTGGCTCAGCTCTTTACAGCACTGTTATTATGTAACTCAGAATTCTGTCTGTTGCTTTCTTTTGTCAGGAGAGTGAAGTATTGGCTGTGTATGCTAACGCAAAACAAATTCTCGAACAATTTCTTCGTAAATCACGTATCCTTCATATCGTTTATAAATTTTTATCCTTCAAAAAGGATAAAGTTGTTAATGTCTTTTGTGGATGTTTTTTGGTGCATCTTAACATAACAAAACTCAGAACTGAAACAGGCAAGCTCATTTAGATTCAAGCCATTCGAACCTCTAGCAGATTATGCACAAACTTTGTATGATATTGAATCTCTCATATCTATTGGAGACTATGAAAATGCAATGGGCCTATCTCAACATCTTAGAACCTTGGCCATTAACGGGCTCCATTATTTTCAAACTTATGATTGGTTCATGCTAATGACCGTTATAGTCATGGGCTACTTTGGGTGGATGCTTTGTCTTATTCTCCACGTGTTACAAGCTTACACGTCTTTGCCTGCCAAAATTCTTAATAAGGAAGAAACAGTTTTCACAAGAGACCACCCATCAAAGGTATGTATTCACAACCTTTATAAAAATGTGTATGCATAATATAATGCATCTAGATGATTATATTGTGTGACAGGTGTACATATGTGGAAGTCTCATAATGGCATCAATTATTATTGTGCTATATTTGGAACACTCGCCTCCACTTTATCATGCTTATTTTGCAATGACGGTATTTCTATGGACCAATATAGTTAGTGAGTATCGGTTTCTGAGAGCCATATGGAAACACTTTGTACAAGCAAAAGAATCACGCCACGCCATCGAGCTCTCTGCCACGTGTATTGCCTCCATCATCGTTCTTGAGCTTCTAGTAAGAAGCTTCACTGAGAGAATTATGTACACATGGTGTTTTTTAACTGTCGGGGTCGTTTCTTCACTTTTTATTTATAAGTCAATCCCTTGGAAATCTGGAATACCAGCTTTTTTGTGGCTCACATGTTGGTTTTTGTCTGTTTTTACTATGATGCCAGCAGAAATCCCGGACAATACAATATTAGTGTATGTTAACAACTTTCTTCTTATTATTATTAATACTAATATCAGTTAACAATCTTGATTTGATGATATTATCTTAAACTTTTTGTTTTCTTCTTGTAGGAGTATAAGTGGATTTATAATTGTTGTAATAGGAGGATTCAGCAGGTATTTAGATAAAAATGTCAAAGATAACAAGTACTGGCAATATCTTGTTAACAGTTACTCAAAACCCAAATTTCCATTCCTTTTTCATTTACAGGTATATTTTATATATTACTTTTTTCTGTTAAAATAATAATATCTGACTATTATTTTCTTGATAAATGTGTAGGCATGTTTGGTTGGTTTGTCATCTGTGTTGGTGTACATTTCAACATCTCATAGAACAGAAAAACGTGAACTGCTTGCATTGCATCAAGTGATGAATTGGTCCATTGCTGGTAAAATATGTCACAACTCTTTTATTTAAATCATTAGCAAGTATTGTTTAATAATTGAAAACGATTATATTAACTAGTTGCTTAAAAGTCATTATTGTATTTGTGTAGGTATATCTATGGTGCTCCCACTATTTTCAGCAACTGATCTACTTTCTCGGTTAACTTCAATATTCCTTGGTTTTGCACCACCTTTCCTACTACTATCTATTGGGTATATCTTAACAACCCCCCACTCCTTCCCCCCCAGGTGGCGGCCCAACTTAGTTTCAGGGTCCAAAACGATATTCAAATTCGAGTTTTTTATTTCTTCAAATGTTGTGTAAATAGGGTAAAATGATCAAATTGCCCTCGTGTGCAATGCACATGACTGGGCATACCGGAAAAAATTTATGACCATTAGTGGAAAAGACGTGATGATTTCTGTTATTTCCTCAGTTTAAGAATGGAAAGTGAAATTTGCTATATACCTCAAGGACAAATAATGTAATTTATCCTAAATTTATAGGAAAAATGATGAAGAATATATATAATAATATAACAAAAATAATTAAGCAACTTTTTTAAGTACTTTTTAAAAATATAAAACTAAAATTTGAGGCCCTTTAAATTTGGGCTTAATCTGCGCCCCTAATTTTCACTCGATGAAGGCATTGTATTATAATAATTAAGATGCATAAGTTTAGCATTCTGAACCATGTGCAGATATGAAGCTGTCTTTTATGGGGCTCTCGGTCTTGCCCTTTTCGGATGGATATCGTTTGAAAATGCACTTTTATATGTTTACAAACCTAACAAGTCTGCTACTTCATTTGAAGCAGAAAACAGTAACATCATTCTTGAAGAAGGTGATAGATGCCTACAGTTATCTGATATGAGAATACCAGTTGTTTTTGTAAGTATCTGTTTCCATTTTTCCGGTGTTAGTTATTTCACTTGCATTTAACAGTCTTTTTAATATTTTATATTCTATCCTTTTCTAGTTGGTATTTTTTAATATTGCCTTTTTTGGAACCGGAAATTTTGCAAGCATTGCAAGTTTCGAAATTTCATCGGTTTATCGGTTCATCACAATATTCAGTGTAAGTAAAGGTCAATAAACAGTTATAATAATATTCAGTGGCAATTGTTTGACAATATTTGTTTCTATTACAGCCGTTTCTTATGTCGGCTCTGCTCATTTTCAAACTGTTCATACCGTTCATGCTTGTTATGTAAGTGAAACAAAATTTCAATTTTATAATGGAAACAATCAGTTTTAAAAAACGATAATTGTTATATGATTTTGAATTTGAATGCAGATGTGCATTTAGTGCAATAACCAAATTGGCCAAGGTTCCAAGATCAGGATGCTACTTTCTTGTGATATTATGCTCAGATGTTATGACCATTCACTTCTTCTTCTTGGTGAAGAACACAGGAAGTTGGATGGAAATTGGTAACAGCATTAGCCATTTTGGAATTGTGAGTGCTCAAGTCGTGTTTGTTCTGTTGCTTTTCGCCCTCACAAGCGTGTACACGAAAGATATCCAAACTCGGTCAACGGATCAGGTTTCTCAAAAAACTATGTAGATTTGAGTTAATCTTGTTGAATGCCTTGTGGTGTTTTCAGACCTTTGTTTTCCCCTTGTTAGTTGTATAATTTATGAGAACATGTAAATGCGAGTTTGAGGTTTCCTTGTTTGATTACTACGCCCGTGGAAAACTAAGTTCTTGTAAGATAAATAGCCGATTCATTGTCTACCAACGTCTTCACAGTTTAAGGGTCCTTACCCGTTAAGTCACTGCCCAGATTCCTTAGCCAAAGAGCTTGACACGCTGCCGATATAAACAAAATAAGATCACTCTTTAGAAGGTAAAAAAGACGCTTCCATTTCAATTATGCAATTAAATAACATGATAGGTTACACACAAGCAAAATCGGAAAAATGTAAATTTACATCCAAAACACACAAATAGTTACTGTTAACTCACAAATAAAATTTAACCTCGTCGTTGTGATAATGCTCGATTAGTTGGCCCTTGTATGATTTATAGCTCTCATTGTTCATGTATTGATAAAACTTAGAAGTATATGTAGTCCCTTTGTGTGCCTTATACTCCTTCCACCATGTCATAAAACTACTCCCCTCCACGAAAATATCCGTTGACAGCGAGTAGTTATTGAGCGCTTTCATCATATAAGCCTCGAACTCCTCCAACTTCTGCTTGATGTCGGTTGACCCTCCATTCAGTAAGTCCCTTAAAGAAATCAATGCCTCCTCCACATGTGCCCAAAAACAAGAATCCTCGGTAAGACTAGCAGCCGTGTTCCTTTTCACTTCACTTGATTCTAAATCCGTCTTGTCTTCATCGAGCCACGTCTCTAACAACTTATAGTGGCTCGATCTATACTCTATATAGTGTTTGTCACCTTTTTTGTAGTGTTCGGCTATGTCCATAGGCTCGACTATCCTCCTGTAGTTCGTCCCATCGTAGAGCCAACGCTTACGCAACTTTGCTCCTTGTTTTTGTGGCATTTGATCTTTTTCTTCAACAGTCTTTTCCCAATACTAGTTTAGATGACCTTTAATAATCAAAATTGCTTCGTGACTCGTGATTTCGTCTCTTGTGTCATCGTTCTTGTAGACGTCATAGTAACCGCCTTTCTTTTTCCTAGCCTTCATGTACCATTCCATATATGTCAGGTTTATCTTCATTTCGTTTAGCGCCTTCGTAGGCTCGTAAGCATTATTCTTCCTTTCAATTCTCTCTATTTGTTTGTTTTCCATTTCTGCAATTTGATCATTCGGAATAAACTCCAAGACACCGATTTCCCTCAATTGCATTGTGATTCCCGCCCTCAACGAATTCAAGTTGAATTCGCTTAGCTCAGAAACCCCACGGTACAATGCTTTCCTTTTGATCGATTCCAAAACGTTTGCATAATCATAAATTTGTACATTACCTTCATTCGATGTCTTCATGGCCTTCAGAACTCGCATGATCGAGTCTTGATCTTCAAAAGCTGCATACCCACCCGATTCTGTGCAAAATAGGAATGTGCCAAGTGGTTTATACGAAATATCTGATGATAAAAAGCTAGCAACATGATCCTGCTTTGTGACCACATTCAGAATGCTGGATTTCCATCGCGGGCGTTGAGCGATGGCACATTGTAGAGCTTCATCACCAACAAGGGGGGAACCGAAAATTATGCAAATCGACCTTTTGGTTTCTTTGGAACCATTTGATTCTTCAACATCTACGGCATGGTGCAAGCGTAGCGTGGCAAGAATGGCAAGGTATCCTCCTAGACCTGATCCGGTGGTGGTTAACGGCGTATTTACATGCTGAAAAACAACAATAATTAAGGACTGGCGTTTCACTTTGTTGAATACTAGCGTATATGTATATGTTTCCGTATATGTTTCCTTCCTTGTCTATAAATACTAGTTTGTAATCAATGGCGAAGGTTTCTTAGGGCCTGGGGTGGCCTTGACCCCCTTGCTTTTTTTTACGTAGTAATGCAAATTTACCCGTTTTCGTCAGAAATTTTTTATACGCAGTGTAAATTTAGCCGTTTTCGGCTGAAATTTTTTATACGTAGTGTAAAATTTAGCCTTTTTCGGCCGAAATTTTTTATACGTAATGTAAAATTTAGCCATTTTAGGCCGAAAATTTTTATACGTAGTGTAAATTTAGCCGTTTTCAGCCGAACATTTGAGCACGGCCCCTTCGTTTGTGAAATTTTGTATACATTTTGAGTCCGGCCGCCAGGTGTCTTAGTTCAAGCTTCGCCACTGTTTGTAATCACATTTACATTTGAATGAGAATATATGGGAACATTTTCATTCAAATGTAAATGTGATTACAAACTAGTATTTATAGACAAGGAAGGAAACATATACGAAAACATATACATATAAGCTATGCTAGACAAGCGTATATGTACATATACGCTAGTATTCAACACACTTGACCTTGATCTCCAGATCTACTATAGATAAACATATACACATTGTCACATACCTGTTTTTTCCAGTTCTTTGAGTTTGCGGTCATCACCGAACTGCTGAAACAGCTCACAGCATCTTTGTTAATGGAGAATGAAGGGTTGACTTTTGTGGGAATGAAGTCAACGACTTGGAGGTTTTTAGATGGGACTAAATCGAACTATCTTTTGAGAAATCGAGATGTATAATCAGGGGAATAACCGAAAGCCAAAACATTGATTCCAGATCGACGATTGGTATGAAGTTTATAAGTCTCATTTGTCTCGGAAATTGCGTGATATGAATCTGGAATGACATCAATGCTGCCAAGATACTTGCTTAGCTCGACTTCACTGCTAAACCTGCAAGTTTTTGGTAGATGATCAAGAAAATTTATAGTCTTAAAGCCCATTTTTAAGATATTATAAGATAGATGGGAATATATATACATAAAACATACCTGATGTGGGTCATCTTTCTGTTTTACTTGTTTCCAAAAAGACTTTGGTGTTTTCTTGTTGGTGTTAAAGATGATGGGATGCATGGGACTTTAATCTTATATAGCAAAAGAAATATGTAACTATTTGCATGAAACTTCGTGGTGATTGAGAGATGCAGTTGAAGTTATAGCTTGTTTTGAAGACGAAGTCTTGGGTGACTTGGTCCACTACTATATGTAATGTCTCGAAGAGGTCTTTTATCTACTAGTCTTTTCAACAATTAATGAGAAACTCGACCTCTGTGTTTCGTTAATTAACATTCTCAAAAAACTCGACCTTTGTGTTTCTTTACGTGTGAAGGTTTTGCCTGATCAAGGAAGGTTGTGACTTGCCTTCTAATTAGTTACTAAGCTAGTTTGAGGTAACATTTATAAGTTTTAGTTTTTAATTATATATCTATGTAGATGGTCTAAAGGTATAAATGTTAGGATAGTCTATCGAAAGAACAAAATGAATATTAAAAAAAATTAAAAACTGGTTTTGAACTATAAAACAACGTAAACGCTTAAAAACAAGGCTTGAAACAATGAAATCAGAACTTGTACAAGGTCCGAGTCTAGACCCAATGATGATTTAGAGATTTTAAATATACCTATAATGTAACTATAGGTTAAAGAGCATTGGACAATCTCAAGTTTGCAACCGACTATCGAAAGGCTATATCAAGGTGAATAAGTTCAACTTTCTTTAGAGTGCCTACACTTGCTCTTTTAGAAAGTGAATATGTGTATTCACATTGTAAAAGTCTTAAAATATTTATAACGGATTCAACTATATTGTTACTTAAAATCATTTTGATATGTAAGATAGTGTTAAGAACTCTCAGACTATAAGTACACTTATGATTAGGTATATGTGTTACTATAGGCATATTGTAACCATAATTGCCATGAACCCGTCAAAGGGTGATTGTACTGCCAATGGGATGGCTTAGTATGTATAATTGGTTGTAACGACTTGGAGTCGCGTAGTCTTACCGAGAGGTTTGAACAACCCGGGAGTGTCATATGTTACAAAAATTCTTTCTAAGTTAGTAACATCATTCACTCACATTGTGCTAACGTATTTTCAAAAATGATTTCTGGTGATCAGGATTAAGGTGATTGCAAGGATAGATTGCCAAAGAAATGGATGATCCTGTAAGCAATAAACAGATCTAACGTCCCATATATTTTAATTCCTTGTAACAAGTTTTGAAGAAAGTTTAAACAACTTTTTGTAACCAAATTAAGGGTGCTTAATCTCCTTGCTCTTAAGTTAATACTTAAATCAATATTCTATTGTTTTAATTAAATAAAAAATTTCGTCGCGTTTTAACTCTGATAAAAAAAGAGATCGATACTAACGGTTGGTAAATGAATAATAGAAATACTACTTTTGTAAACTTTTAATCTTTTTATATTATTATAGTTAATTTGCGTATACTTTGTTATTCTCTTATAACTTTTAAGGTACGATGTTTTTATAAATTATGAGTATACCATTGCGACGGGCCTATTTTATATACATCTTGATATAATTTTTTCGAAGCCGCGTTGTGAGTAGTATTATACATATAATCAAAGCACAAACGTAAACGATGTCAAAGATACCTTAATGCCTTAAAAAATTCCGAATATACGTTACCGTCGCAACAATATTGATACACAAACCGTATTCGTTTTCAATTTCGTTTCTTTTATCGAGTGCCGAAATTGTACCGATGTTGTAACGAATCAAATTGATACCAAACAAAAGGCCCTCGCGACATGTTTATTTTTCCTGAACATTCTGGTATAAACTTCATTGAAAACCACCTTATATTCAAAATACAGTATAATTTTTGGAATTGTAGAGACGATGTTGTCCCGGTATCATGATGAACTTAACTGGTTCTAATCAAACGACATCAGTATTTGTATCGCATTAATAGGACTTATACAAATATTAGTATTTATGGTTTTCGATCAACTTTATGTTGAAATCGGAGTTGTATTTATAATACATTTTTTTATCCTATGCAATAACGAGTTCCGTGATAAACTGAACCAGCATGGCCACTCGTATTGTAATTATCATAATCGTTACCAATATTCGTATTTATAGTTTTCAATCGATGTAAAACGGTGTTTATATGCTTTTAGGCACATCACGACTTTATTTTTATTTTTTTGTTTTTTATTTTGGTTGCTATATCAAGTGTTGGCAATGCATTGATACTCCAATGAATCGAATCAATACTGACTGAATTTCTGCTCTTCTGCTTTGTTCTCATTTCTTTTCATTTTAATCTTCGGACTTTCCGGCTTGCGTTTGGTCCGGAATTTTGCCTTTTGAAAGGGAAAAAAGTTAATATATATAAGGGAAAATTCCCAAAATGTTCCATTTTAAGAGAGAGATTCAAATTCCATGGCGGGGGAGGTGACGAATTTTGAGCTAATATGGCGGAGAGATAACGAGTTTTGAGTTAACATGACGGTGAGACAACGAGTTTTGAGCTAACATGGCAGGAAGACAACGAGTGAAGAAACATGTCGTCTCGAACTCCAAATATAGAGACGACAACATGCTAGTAAAGGGACAAAGATGAAATTTAACTTTTATGGGGACATATTTAGAATCTATCTTTAAAAAAAAGAATATTTTAGAAATTTTCACAATATATAAAGTCTGTTCATATTATAATTCATGATATTAAAACATGAATTCTAATTATTAAGTTAGATGATTTCCCAAGCCCTTCTTATCTTTTGCTCATATGAATATTATTTGGACCAACAATATATTATATCTATAACGTAGCTATAGCTTTGCAAATTTTGGATTTATAGCAAATAATAAACTTTCGAAGAACTAAAATATTAAGCGCGTTCTTTTAGGTAACTAGCCCTAATTATGGCCCCCACGCGGTCCAGTAACGGGGAGCTTTTGGATTTTATATTCAAGGGACAGGGAGTCATTTGATCTTATAATTGAAAGTATATTAAGATAAAGGGAAAAATTTCAAAAATTAGTGTTTATGAAAACAAATTTTCAGTTTAACGTGTCATTTGCAAAAAATTCTAGAAATAGGTATTATAAATTAGTCGTGACGAATAATTTGTAGAACCAATTAAAACTTGCCACGTGCACTTAAACTAACCATAATGACTTAATGAGCACGTTCACTAATTATTTACGTGACACGACTAAATAAATTTCATGCCTCGTAAACAACGTCCACGAGTAATTCATAAGTCCTTTAGTTGCGACGAGTAGATTGTAATGTTAAACTAGTCGCGACGAGTTAACTACTAATAAACTACTCGTGTAGGGAATGTAAACCGGGTAAACTAGTCGTCGCGACTAAAGGACTTGTGAATTACCCGTGGACGTTGATTACGAGGCATGAACCTTATTTAGTTGTGACGAGTAAATGATTAGCTAGCGAACATGCTCGTTACGGTTAGTTTACGGGCACGTGACAAGTTTTAATTGGCTCTACAAACTACTTGTGTGTTATCATAATATACTCGTCACGATTAGTTTATAATACCTATTTTTGAATTTTTTTGCAAATGACACCTAAACCTTGAAATTTGTTTTCATAAACTTCAGATTTTTTCCAAAGATTAAATCATCAAATAACTGCAATAAGCACAACCAGCTAGACGACATGATTAACATCTACCTATACTAATAAAATAAAATAATGAGGATGACGTGTCAGCTCCATATTTTTTCTTGGCTAAATTTTCCCGCTCAAATTCCTAATATCTATTTATAAACATTCTAAGAACTTTTCATATTATAAATAAAGATTATATATTCTAAAATTGGACAATTCCTTATAAAACAAATAACTTGGACAATTCCTTATAAAACAAATAACGTTTAACGCAAATTACATGTGAAAATATAAACCTAAAATTGGAATTGAAATATTTAACCAATTTCAGTCTAATTTATAATATATAATAACATCATGCATAACAATATAAAAAAAAATGTACCAATAATAATAATAATATACGATTTCTTAGATTACATGTACATTTAAAAATTAAATCATTTTCCTTAATATTTTAACTTTTTTTAAATATCTATATTTTGTAACATAACAACAAAAACATGAATACAAATATATTATCTAATTTAAAAA